>NW_010513957.1:0-58467 GCF_000687285.1 Phaethon lepturus
TCATTGCTCTCTACAACTACCTGAAAGAGGCCTGTGGCAAGGTGGGTGTTGTTCTGTCGCCAGTTACTTGGGAGACCGAGAGGAAATGGCCTCAAGTTGCACCAGGGGAGGTTTGAGCTAGATATTGGGAAAAGCTTCTTTATTGAGAGAGTGGTCAAGCATTGGAACAGGCTGCCCAGGGAGGTGGTGGAGTCACTATCAGTGGAAGTATTCGAAAAATGTGTACACGTGGCGCTTCAGGATATGGTTTAGTGGGCTTGGTGGTGTTGGGTTGATGGTTGGACTCGATCTTAAAGGTCTTTTCCAACCTTAATGATTCTGTGATATTATTACATTCCTGAAATATAGGTATAGGACAGAGAAGTCTTGACATTTCTGTTACATGGCATTTGTTGCAGTATTGTGCAAACATTCAAGGAATACTTCCCTGGATGTTTGCCCAATACAGTGCAAAGATGTCATGTCTATTAATAAAACTTGTCCTACTTATAGTTGTTACAGACTACAGATGTATCCAAGTACTGCTACGATAGTTTGCTTTGTTTTTTCTTAAACTACTACTGACACCTGAGAAAATTTTCGCAGAACCGGAACTTTCTTTTGTCATTCTATGATCTCTTCCCAGAGCAGAGGAGGTAGGTTCAGAGATCCATCATTGTTTATGCAAACTTAGCATTGTTTTCTATCCTGTGTGTATTATTTTATGTTCCGGACAACAAATTTCTTGTTCCCTGAATGCCTCAAGATACTAACTAGAGATCAATGTCAGTTTATGAAAGTATAGTCATCTTCCTTATTTCGATACAAGGAAGATGCTTATATTAAGGTTGGGAAAATGCATGAATGATATTAGTTTTGATGTGTTTTGAGAATGTGGTGAAGGTGTTAGCAAAACTTGAAGTGGTGTCTGTACAAAACAAAATGCACTGAGAAGAATGTTAAGCTTGCACAGTGGTGGATACAAGAATCAGGAAGGGCTAAAGTGTTATCTGGATAAAGTGGTCTTAAAAAGGCCCCTTACATGTTACACATTATTGGCACCTGTAAATACTTGTTACTTCAAAACATATGATACATTTATAACTTGCTTTTCTTCATAACACATCACAGGAAGAGAAGAAGCTGATTTGAATACCTCTTCTTTTCCTGCCCTGCCCAGTATCCCTAAAACAAAGTTGTAGAAGAAGCTGTTAAATGGTATAGATACATGCTGTCCTGCAGTGCTACTATTAGTAAGCTGGCTTAGCATGTTGTGTATTGCTCAAGTCGCTTTTATGCTAACCCCAGAGACCTAATCTATTAATAGCTCAGCTTCATGCTCTGTTAATATTCACACTTCTTTTTAAACTGTTGAAAATCTTGAGGAGACTGCACCTATTGTGCTGCAGAAGCTCTTTCCTTCAAAAATGCAGAATGTTTTAAGAGTGTGTTCTAGTGTGATTTTTATGTTCTTCCATTCATGAGGTCAGAGTCGGCGTCTTTCCTCTTGACCTTTCTTCTATAATTGTGTATATGTTTGTGCTATATGTACAGTTCTTTCTTGCATTCATTAAAAAAATCAAGACTGCAACATGCCAATAAAAATAATAATCACAGAAAAAAAAATGCTAACAGATTTAAATTAGCCATTCTGCATTATTTTCTTTAGTGTTCCTTTTTAGTAATGTGGAGATGCTCTTGGCACCTTTAGAATTTACTGCATCTTGGCCTTAGCAGTGTCTTTGAATTCACCTTAAGGCTTTCATGCATTCAATTTTATCTGTGAATTTGTATGTACCTATAAAGTCTTACCACTCTGGGAAGGACTGTCTTACATTTCAGGGCAGAGAATTGTGAATTTTCTTGAAACTCTGTTTCTCAGATAGAAACTGAAAGTTGTCTTTGTTTATTTATTATAATGTGCAGTGTAGGTGCTAGAAGACAGAATAAGGAAACAGGTAAAGAACAGGTATTCAAGTTGAAGATGAAATTCAAGAGCCAACCTGAGACATTTGGGTGAGTGCGATAGGTTTCCACAGAGAGCACGTATCAGAAAGGTTTGCATAAAGGCTGTGCGTTACAAGCAGCCACGCTTGCACATTAGCCTGGATCCCCTCTTGGATGGTGTGAGCCTGTATTGTGTTTATAAGTGACGTCTGGCTGTGGTGCTATCTTGGGTGACCTAGTATTCCTGTTAATGTTGGATTGTTCCCCTCCTGTGCCCTTTCCTGCCTTCCCTCTAATGCCAAAATCTAAACTTGCTACAGTTTTTAGCTATCACCTTGAAGCATCTCTGAACTCCAGGTAAAGTATCTTCTGTGGGTTCCCCTATTACAGGTGTTTATAGTCCTTAACACTGAAAATCTAGTCATCCCATATGTTTGAACTTTTAAAATAAGCTGACATAAGAGGTCAGAAAATCCTGTTAGTCCAAGAGTAAAAATCAGATAGTTCTTCAACAATGACAGTACAATTACAGCATCTAGCAGTAAATAAAAGATAGTGCAGGCTTAGCACAAAGTCAGCTTTTTCTTTTAAAAGAAAAAGAATGGTAGAAAAGAGAAGTTGTAATGTTTGTGTATATTAAGAGGACATGCTTGGTGTTTGATAATTTTGAATTTGCTCTATCGTAAAAATGTGGAACTCCTCCCTCATCCTGCAGCCTTTATTTTGCCTCTGTGCAACCTGCTTTTAAGAGATTAGGGCTCTTTGCTTTTAATATATTGGAATCTGCTTAGTGAGAGTGCTTTGTTTTGGAAAATAATTGAAACTATGGCAACCCTTGGGTTTTTTCCAACTTACTTGTCTACCTTGTGTACTTCTCTGGTGGAATATTAGCATGCTGGAAACCTACAGACAGCAAATATAAGTTATGTAAATATTAAATCTAGAGCACCTTAGTTGTGCTTTAGAAATCATTACACACACATTCAAACTAAAAAAGAGAGTTTAAGGCCTCTTCACTGTCTTGGTGGCCTGAGTCTACAAAAATGTAAGTGCTTGCACCAAGCGTGCAGACTGAACGGGTTTAGGCACAGGAGCACTAATCCTGATCAGTGCTTGCCTGCTGTGTGCTCGCTCCGATTTCCTTCAGGTTCTCTAGAGCACTTGTTTTTTGTTTTCTGTTTGTTTGTTTTATGTTCCCTCAAACTTGTCAGCCACGTACAGACATCAGTTTACATAAATTGACTTTCTGTTTCTATCAAATATGGCTTCTCTTTCCCAGCTTTCAGTCTCTTGCATAGGGGACTGTAGCCTTTATTTATTTATTTTCGTTTTACACTTCTGTGTTCATTTGCTGCTGTGATTAGAAAATGGGTCATCCTTGGATGAACTCTTACGAGCTGCCTCTTCTAGAGAGCTTGCTTGCCTGGGAAATTCTTGCAGTGGGAGCCATCTTAAAATCTTCCTGACAGCTACCAGTGACCTTATTTCATAATTACTTGTGTTTCTGTCTAGCTCTTCCAAAGTGTTGCTTCTCCTGTTTGAAAAAGCTTTTAAAACACGTTATGATTTAAGATTTCAAGTCTCTGGCTTCTTTCCAAATAAAACTTTGATATATTAACAGTTAAAACTGAGAAGCTTGGTTCCATGGTCTGTCTGGCATTTGCACTCGTAAGTGGGGCAGACATGCCTGGCAGTCAGCCCAGGGGCTTCAGCCTCCAGGAGCCCCCCCCGAGTGGGTTGTGTAGCTAATAGCTATGCTGGCTGTACAGCCCCTCTAACAGGAGAGGATTCTTCTTCCTTCTCTTCCTCCTTTCACAGTTAAATACGTATACTGATAAAGTCTTGCCTCTTTCTCTCTCTTTTTATAGATACACTTTTCCTTTCTGTGTTAGTATAAGGATTTCTCTGAAATCGGATATGAAATAAAAAAGCAAAATGATAGCTATTCTCTTATTGTAAACATCATATGGTTTATTGTTTGTGTGAATTTTGACTGTGCCTTGTGGTTGTGACTCTCAAACAAAATTTCTTTTCCCAAGATCTGTCAGATTTATTAGAGGGTTTGTAATTTATTTCTTAGGGGTTCCTGTAATCCTGTTCTTTCTCCAGTCCTGGCTTTTATGGCATGTTTCTTTCTAGTCATGGGTATGGTAGTAAATGTGTGGCTACTGGGGCACTTCCCTGTCTTTCTGATCTTGTTGAGGTTGTATCCACTATGTCCCCCAGTGTGTGTGACAGAGTTACATCATCACTAGCAGAGTGCAGTGGTTTGCCACTGTAAAGCATCTTCTTAAGGCTGTTTCATTCACTAGTGTGAATGAAAAAGTTGCTTATACTTGGGGGCTTCTGATCACTTTGCTGCCTTTTGTTTCAGTTGCCATAATGTCAAGAAAATGGTTTTCTAAATGGCTGAGAGATGTAGCCATTCCCTAATGCAGAATAGTTTTGGGAAGGTCTGTATGCCCTCGGGGTTGTTGTACTGTTGCATAGTTGTGACGCTCTGCTTTGGGACCATGCAGACGACTATTAGAAGTTGGAATTATTTCACGATGCTGCAGTGCTTGCAAGCTGTGACTGGGAATGCTTGATCTTAGCTTTTCATGTGCTGCATTTGCATACTGTGGAATCCTGTATGGAAGCTGAGCTGCTGCTTTTAATCTTTAAATGGTTTGGGTCCTGGTCTTTAGATGAACGGGGGCAAGGATGTAGGGGCTATTGATAGGCAGAGTGTTCTCTGATGAGTTGCTGATGTAAGGACGCTTCCTGTGACAATCTGCACTTTCTAGGCTTTTCCACTGCCTACACCACCTACTACCTTGCTTTTTTTTGTTTCAGGTTGAGTGGGTTGAAGGCAGTGTGGTTGTGAGCAGTTGCTGTCTGTGTTCCTGCAGCGATTTGTAATTTAAGAGTACAGGAAGAATGCCCCTAGATGTATTTTATAAAACTGGAAGAAATAAATGATTGCCACCACAGGTGAGAAAAGGTCACCAAAGGATTATTACATGACTCACAAGCCATTGGGTGCTTCTGAGGGCAGTATGAGTTAAGTCTAAAGAGAGTTAATGCTGAATTTTGACACAAAGTAAGAGGAACAATAGATTAAGTCTGGACTGTCATGTTATTTTCTACAAGCTCCAGGTCCTGCACACTAACAAAGGGGAAGTAATCCCTATTAAGAGGCTAGTAAGAATTATGATATATAATTGTAGATACCCAAGAGTACTTCAGAGACTGATCATAAACCGATGGTGATTCTTAATTTCCTGACCTGTTACAGCCAGCTTTGTGGAGTCATTTGTGACTCTTTAAAGGCTCCTGTAAGGAATGGGGGTTTGTGACTAATTTTTAAAGATGTTCCTTTTACAAACTGGATGGCTTTTTTGCCCTTTTTGAAGAAACTAAAGGGGAGGTCAAGTGTCGAGATTTGGGTTGTGTTGTTCATACAGTTTGTGTTTGCCTGTAAACAGATGATACTGTCTCTCTGTTGCTGGGAGGTCAAATACGTTACTGTAACAGACAACATGAAGCAAGGTAACCAAAACCAGAATTAAGAGGAAGAGTCATTCAAATTGAAGTAGTTTCAGTCCTTTGATTTGGAAACATCTGAAGATGGTATGTGAGGTTTCAAAACTTTCAGATTTAGAGTTTTATTGAACTGCTGAGTTCATTCATTGTGCTAGAATTATGAAGATCTGCTCACATGTTTTTATTAACCTCTAGAATAGTTGCTGAATAGTGTCTCTTTCTAGGTATGCTATTAAATGTTAAGAACTAGATTGGAAATCGGGCAATTTTATGGTCCTAAAAGTAGGTAACATACTTTAAAATTTACTTAAATAGATGCTGTGGAGCAGCCTTCACCCATTCTTTCTTTAAGTTCTTTTCCATGCATTCCGGAAGTGTGTAAACTTCAAGAATTTGATTTTTAATTGCCCAATTTTGCAGTTTTCAGGGGATTCGGACATCAGCAGTATTTAGGAAAAATATAGCCTTAATGTGGTAAGCAAAGAATACAGTTACTTTAATATAAAAGTCTGCACTCTACTGCCTTTTGTCTGTCTATCCTGCTGCTTCCATTTCGTGGCAGTTGCTTGAAGAAATACATTCAAATGTCAGATTGTCACACAGAACAAAACCAAGGCATATTTTAGTAGTCCCATGTCTGGTTTCAGCTGCAATAGAGTTAATTTTCTTCACAGAAGTTAATATGAGACTATGTTTTGGAATGAAAAAAAAATGTTGATAGTGTGCTGATGTTTTGAGTTGTTGCTAAGCAGTCAAGGACTGTCCGGCTTCTCGTGCTGGGCTGCCAGCGAGCAGGCTTGGGGTGCACGGGAAGCTGGGAGGGGACACAGCCAGGACAGCTGACCCAGGCTGGGCAAAGGGACATTCCATACCATATGATGTCATGCTCAGTATATAAAGCTGGGGGAAGAAGAAGGAAGGGGGACACACGTTCACAGTTATGGTGTTTGTCTTCCCAAGTAACTGTTAGGCATGCTGGAGCCCGGCTTCCCTGGAGATGGCTGAACCCCTGCCTGCCCATGGGGAGTGGTGAATGAATTCCTTGTTTTGCTTTGCTTGCATGCGTGGCTTTTGCTTTACTTATTAAACTGTCTTCATCTCAACCCACAAGTTTTCCCACTTTTACTCTTCTGATTCTCTCCCCCATCTCACCATGGGGGAGTGGGCAAGCGGCTGCGTGGTGCTTCGTTGCTGGCTGGGATTAAACTACGACATCCCATTTTGTAGGTGTGATTTATATGGCTACACTATTATTACTTGAGCTTGTTTGTACTTCGCAAGTACATGAAAAAGGATGCATTGCATCGAGGAGTAAAATGTTAGTGCTTATGCCTAGTTGGATGTGTTCCAGTAGAATTTACTCAACCAACTCCTAGAAGATACATCCTTTTACAACTTGGTTCAACTTTGTATTGCCTTAGTTGGGAGTATGTTCATTGAAACCTTACTGGGGATTAGGCGTATGGAACACCTCAATTTTTCTCTCCCAGGCTGTATAAATGCTTTACTTTGAAGACCCCTGGACTTAAGATATGGCTGAGGGAAGTGGAATGGGATAGGCAGTGGGTCAAATGGCAGATTTCAATATCTCAAGGTAGCTCCAGACTTGACCCAAACTCATGTTACAGAGTGAGTCTTCATGTGTTGGCAGTCTTGTGAGAAGACGTGGCGCAGCTTGTTCATGTGAAGAATTCTGTCAGCTTCAAGCACTTTCTGCTGTATGCCCATAGCCTGGCAGCACTGAGGGTGAAAATGCAGAAGAGAAGGACATCAGGTGAAATGCAATAAGACAAGAGCTACTGGCCTGGGAACAGGTTAATTCCTTTTTGCAAGCTACAAACACATACACTGAAGAATTCTTTAGAGAAGAACTGCGTAAGAAAAAACCCTGAAACAGAAATATTCGGAGAACCCATGACAAGCAGAGATGTCACTCGGTGGCCTTGCACTCTTTGTGCTGGTCACAAGGTCCTTACCAGATTCCAGATGTTCAAAACTCCACCTTTAAGCTATTGTGTATCACTGCATTTCATGGCAGAAGTGTTGTAATGCTTTGCCTTGGAAGTGGGTGTTTTGCTTTCACAAGTAAAGGTTGGGGTTGGGGTTGTTTGTTTTAAATTGTGAAGGAATAGAAAAATTGTGTGTGAAAGGTATTCCATGTGCCTTGCTTCAGCAGTGACATATGACACCCTGCAGAGACTTTGATTTTACCACCCTATTATTTTCTTTATGGTATTGATGTATTTATAGTAAAGATTAGATTGCATGTTGCTTCTTCCTGGGGTTTCTAAAACTGAAATCATAGGTGTATGTAATGCAGGATTTAATTTTTATTTAGTTCCATGTCTTTTCATCTTTACTTTTGCTTACCCAGAGTTGCTGGATTGACTATTCAGATAGTATTCTTCCTGTTCTGATTTCAAGTACTTGGTCGTTGCAGTCTTTTTATTAAAAAACAAAACAAAAAACCCCCCAAAAAATGAAAAAAGAAACAACCTTGAAGACTTGACTCACTAATCTCTCTTTTTCATTCCCAGAAGTACACTGCTATTGGACTACTGGGCAAAGCTACTGATACACTAGACGCTACGGGAAAAGTAACTGAAGAAAAACCTTATGGTAAGCATAAATATGTCTATATGCTTGATGTAATTTGAAGGCATGAATGGTCTCTATCATTGAAAAGCAGAAGAGATGTTTGGGACTCTCTGAATTAAGTTTAAATGTGAAATCAAACTAAGATTATTTCATCTTCAACTTCAATGCTCATATAATTCAGACCAGCTTCATGTAATTATGTCTAGTGCAAGTGTTCATTTCTGTTGGGGAAAAAAAACAAACCAGGCATTAGATTAGGAGGGAGAAAATAGAATGGGGCAGGACTGTATCATTTTGAATCTTTGACAGGCTGACAAATGATGTGCTATGTCCAGTAAAGTTTTCCTTTTTCAGTGTGTAGTCCCTTGAGTGCTCTGTTACTAACACCCTTCAAGGCCAGTGGAGGAATAAAGTACTTAGCTCTTCCCTCTAGGACGGCCATTTAACTACAGACTGCTCAACATAAAATGAGGGTGGCATAAACTGCTTTCTACATGTGTTCACCTACCAAATCTTGCTCTTGCTTGCAGTCTGCGTCATAGCAACTTTAATGAATTAACTTTACTGACCCGCAGAGCACAGTGCAAGAGTTAAGGCTTCAGAACTAATTCTGACTGTGGCTTTGTTGGAGTGGACATTCCACAATACCCATGGTGTCTTAGAAACAGCACAGGACTAACCAGGGAAACACCAAATGTATTTACCATTAGTTCTTTCACAACCTAGGGTAAAAAGTAAAACCAAAAACCCAATAGGTAACTGGTTGCTTAGCAACTTTTACAAGTGCCACACTGTTTCTGGTGCCTGGTAATAGGAACATACAAAGATTATCTTTTTTTTTTTTTAAGTAGTGTGATGAAAAAGGTGGCCTGGTTTCTACCCCAGTCTCCTTTCTTTTGCAGTGTTTCTTTTTGCATGAGGCCTGCAAGTGTGAGTTTCTTATCCACATTAACTTGATGGATCATCTCAATAGTATTATTAACTAAGTAATGTTACTCAGAGATGTTGGCTCATTAGGTTCTGCTTCAGGATCAAGTTCTAAGTCTCTCTCTAAGCTTCTGAAGGACTGAGTATCCACATGGTATTAAGAGTTGCCAACGTTTCACGATAGTTGGAGAACACTTTCTTGGTTTTTATGTATACCTCCCAGAAAGTGAAATTCTGTGGTTCTGCTGCGCTGAGTAGTATTCATTGTAGATACTTGCTCACATATAAACTATGAAATATCATTTCAAGATGCAGCTTCTGTGGTCAACTAATAAAAAAAAAAATCTGTTTCTTGAAACACTAGTCTTGCTTTCTTTTTATTGTTTACTGCAGATGGAATTTAGAGTGTTGTTTTTTTGTGTGTGTTTCTTTCACTGGTAGCTCTTGTTAGTAGTTCCCACCTCTGCACCACCTCCTCTGTTGCGATGGTTTAGCTTTCTGTTGGACTGTGTGCTTGGGGAACCGATTTGGGTTAAAATACCCCCTGTTTCTGAGTCGCTTATCTCTTTGAACTGAGATCAGTTCATCATGCAGCTCATCATGTGGTCTCATGAAAAGCATTATTGACATTGCTGGGGAAGTGCAGTTTTGGGTGCTGGACAAAGTTTCCTTTTGCTCAAGCTGATGGCTGAAAGAAATGCACATGAGATTGGTCTCAGTTGCTTTCCATGTTGGTCCAAATCAGTCAGATTTTAATTTTTCAGACAGAAGAGAGAACATGCATACTCCTTCTTTTTCTCCATGCTACTTAATATATTTTTTATTTCCTTGCTTCCTTCCCTCCTGATAAATCAGGTATTTCTCATCTTTTCCAGTGTCGGAAAATCATGCAGTTCGGTTTTCTGCATGATTCTCTGGGTGGCCCACCATCCCTATTCCCAATCAGTACTCCAAGAACAGACAAACCAGATGCTTGAGCTTAATTTCAGCTTTCCTTTGACACCTAGAAGGATCTTGGGAGAAGCAAAGCATCTGCTAGAATATATAAATCCTGCATGTGCCAGCAGCATCCAGGATTGAGCCTTAGTACAAAGAAAGGGCACTAAAACAACTTGCAAGATACATAAAACTCTTGTGGTCCAGTGGAATCATTCAAGAGGAACATGCCAGCAGAAGGTTTCCTGCTATATTAATTACATGAAAGTGTTAACGTTTTACTCCTCAAAATGTTCCTAGACAGCAGTTTAGAAAGCAAACTGTTTTGTATTACCGTTAGCTGCAATGAAGGGACATACTGAATAGAGCTCCTTGGGTTTAACCCCTCCTGAACTTCTCATAGTTTTTTGTTTGTTTCTTATCAGACAATGAATTTGCATTTCCACTTTGAAATTAGGTTACGGTTTCATACTACACCCAGGATATCACATTTCGTGTTCCTCTGGTGCTTAAGAACATTGTTTGTTGCCCCTTTTTTAATGTTTGTAACTATGGACAGGAATGTGCATTCTGAAACCCAGCTGCCTACAGACTGTATCCAGACATGGAGAACAAAATTCACGAGGATTTTCTGCAGGTCTCTGATGATTATGCTGAAATACGTGTTTAATAGCACTACCTGAATAATTTAGGAAATGTAGTCCTTTCAGCATTCTGCATTATTAGCAAATAATTTGTGCTAGGCCAGATTGGGTTGAGGTCATCAGCTATAGTCCTGTTTGACTGTCATAGATAATTCTTGTGTTCTGTTTTGGTGTAGTTTGTTAACAAGAGCAGGGCAGTATCACCCTTCAGGCTTCTTGAGGTTGTGGCACAATTGGCACCTTTTGGTTTGGTAGCTTTATTTAATTTCCTTTATGATTATAGCAGGAAAATTAATCAATGGTCACCAGTGTTCAGAAGCACAATTGTTCTTTAAAATTTTCATGTTGGAAGCTAATAGGCTTATAGTACATGTTTTCAGAAGCATTGGAGGCCAGAAGTTTTGGGTGCTTTGGGGTGGTTATAGAATCGTAGGGAATGGTCCACTGGAAGATGCATAGCCTGTGCAGAAATCCCATAACCACACTGTCAGTCTAAAGGCTTAGGAAGAAATTTAGAAATAAGTGTTGAATGTATTCCAAACAGTGTACTCACAGAGCAGCTACAATCATTTTGTTCTAACCTAAGGCTGTCGTTATTCCTGGGGACTGGATGCAGTTATCCCGTGGGCCAAGCCTTAACAATCACAGAATTGTTAAGGTTGGAAAGACCTTTAAGATCATCAAGTCCAACCATCAATACTCACTGAATTCATTGTCAAACAGGGTGGCAGCCTCCACATGCCTTCCTGGAAGGATGCAGAGCTGCAGTTTAAGTCCAGCTTCTAGCACAAACTCATGGTCTGTCATATAGCACATGAGGATACTTGGTATTTGTGATGAGGATAGTGGGAGGAATAGCCTAACTAGCAAGGGCAGTGACAGACATGTCCTGCAGAAATGTCTCTCAAAACCCCTTACCCTCAGGGAGTAGAGAAGGGAAGTCAAATAGGGAAAGTTTTGGGACTGTTGATGCTAATTAGCCTTTATGGGTATGTTCATATTTCATGCTTGATGGAGGATTGAGTCCAAATGGTGCTCTAAATGTGCTGACCAGACAAGCTGTTAACCTACTAAACCCAAGCCCACTGGTGGGCCGAAGGGAAGGGAAGCAGTTCTCCTGGGCATCAGGACTGCATTCCCCGCCATCTATGCTGTGGATGTAATGACTGTGGGAGCTGAAAGGTGGTGAAGGAGCTGATTCACAGTGCGGCTGTGTGCCCCGCAGAGCCACGAGTCCAAATGGATGCCTGGGACAAATACACAGTTTAGGCATAGTGAAGCTGTTTGCGATGAGACTAATAGCGCATTTTTTATGGCTGAGAGCTGGATGAAAGCTCCACCAGCTTGTGTGCTGCTCTAGGAGAGGGCAAGAATCCAATACAGTCCATTAACTCAAAGGCAGTGCATGATGAAAAAAAAAAAAAGCACATGATTTTAGGTTTTCAGAATGTAATACTAGCCAGCTTGTGCCATGATGTATCACAGAAGACAAATATGATTTATTCTAGATCTTAGCAAACTCATCTGTAAATATTTACTTTGATAACACATCACACAACTTTCTTTGTTAATGGCTTCATACATCATTCCTCACATGGGGATTTTTTTTTTTCTGAGATAGAGATTGCCTGTAGCATGAGTGATTTCCAGAGAGGCTAGATGTAACCTCTCAATCAGGGGAGTATGAAATCAGAGCAGGGATTGAACTCGGGTGTCTCATTAAATGCCCTAGCCACAAATGCAGTTCATGGCTGAAAACTGAAAGAGCACCCCAAGCTGACGCTTATCCTTAGATCTTAAATACTAAATTCTAGCCTGAAACAACTTGGGGTTCACAAAGAAGGCTGACAAAATCACCAATATAGAGCTGGGTCATGTTAATGTTCTGCCATGTAGTTTTCTTGTGATATGTTGCTAAACTAGAATAATACAAACAGAAGACTGTAGTAACTATGTAAGAAGCTCTTCAGAAGAAGATCCAGGCTTACTGTACAACTGATTTTGTTGTTCCTACCCTGTATTCTGATGTACATTGGTCTCTCTCAGCATCCCTGACTGACTTTTGTGCCTTGCAACCTTGCTGTTAATGACACTTCTTGAGACAGCTTCTGAGGCCTAGGGACAGCATCTGCGTTTGAGGCTGCAGAGTGTGCTTTGCAGAAGTGAGGTACCACATTGCCATCTTCCAAAGCTGCTGTGGAAAGAAACCTCCTCTTTCTACTTACAGCATGAAGTACATCTATTTTGTAAGGTTGGCAGGTAAAGGTCTGTTCTAAAACATAATGACTGCTCAATAAATAAATTCGGTTGGTTTATGTTCTAGGATGCTGTTGACTTAGTAAGGTGACACTAATTGAATATAACTTAGGAGAAACAGGACTAGTCAAGTCCTAGACAGTAGAAATACACTGAAGTGCATTCATACAGATCTCATGTTTCTACTCTCTAAACAAATTAGGGATGGGTGTCATCTCTATTGAATAGTATTTCAATGAACCAGTGCAATCAGCCTCTGGGGTTATAGCCTTCTAGTAGAAGTGGGACAGATGTGTATGTGTACTCTTAAAAGTAGATTGCCTAAAGCAGCTAACTTTCTTTTACAGGATTTCTTCAGTAAAATTGCCTTACTTAATATATAACAATACCCTGGTGTGCATTTGCAAGTTAGTTGCTGATACGGAAATTTGATGTTTTGTTCCAGATGCAGTCTTTTTCTTCACTAGAAAAAAAAAAAAACCCACAATGCTTTTGTTTTTTAATAATCTCTTGTATTTTTCCCTGCAGTTAGGTACTCTTAGAGAGAAGTTGCCATGGTTAGATGAGCGTTTTCTTCTTTTTGGTCTTTTAGCAAAAATCAGAATAGGACAAATTTTGTGGTTTTTGCATAGTTCCCAAGAAAAATGAATTTGCAGTCCCAAGAGAGAGAAATTGCAAAAGAAAACTGTGTGCATTGGGATTTATGCCCTTCTGAAAGTGTCCAGACTGTCTTAATCACCTTGGACAGTTTGTTCCACTCTTTTTGTGATAATTCACACTCCTACCTACATTCTGGTTTTTATCTCTTTTCTTTGGTGTTTTTCACTCAATCTAAATTCAGATGAGACAGAACTCTTCTTTGTATCTGTTTGCAGGATGTGATTGATGCATTATTGCCATGTGAATAATCAGTGCTAACATACTTACTGTTTTCTTTCTACAGACCAGGTAACAAAAGGAGATCTTGAAAATGTGCTGCAAAAGTTCACAGGGGACATAATGCAAGTTCCTCCACTGTAAGTTACACAATATTCAGACACTCTTGGCAGTTGTGTTCAGTTGTTGGGACTTGCTGATAGAAGTCAGTTCTCTCAGAAATAAAAAGACACATTTTGGCAAGAGGAGAGAGGCAAGGCAGTCTTAGGAGTTTTAACATTTGCGACTGCAGGTCACGCCCGTTTGAACATTGAGCACAAATGGTGACCTGGAGTCTGTGGGGTTTTTGGGTAAGTGTAAAACAGCGAAGCAGTCTTAAACAGCTTTGCAGGGCATGGTGGCTTCTATCCTGCCTTCCAATTAGAAAGCATTAAGTCTTTAATTTTACTTATGGGGCAAGGGGAGGCTTACTGACGTCTGTGTGGAAGTGCCTTAAATGACTTCAAATTAGTTTTCTGAAAACTTTGAGTGAGCTATCAGTGACTGAGCTTCCGTAGCTTAGCAAATTTCTTCTAGTCAGATGAGCCGTAGTAGCTGGCAACGTGCACGCACTTAGCTTGTGACAGATGGCTTTTATGGTGATTTAAGCTAACATGCTTTCCTTTGCGTTTGCAATGGGTCAGTTACTGTGGTTCCAATGTGAGCCCTGTATGGTCAGTAATTTGGTAGGTGTTCTGCTTCATGTGACCTGTTTCAAATTACCCTCTGCTTATTTGAGCAAGATCTTCTTTGATTTTTTCCATGGTATTCTTTCTGTCAAGACCAAAGTTGGAGCTTTGCATAAAGTTTCATGTAATCAGTGAAATTAATTTTGTTTGTTCTATGGTGGTCTCCTAAACAAGGCTACGTAAGTTGGCAGTTGCTGTCCAGGGAAGACCCTGGTATGAGACAAGTAAAAGTGCAAGGCAGAACTACAGGACTTGCCTGAGCAGCTCCCAGTGCTTAGTTCAGCATAACACTGAAACAAATGCCTTGCAGACTTCTGAGAGACAGTATGTTAAGAGGCAGCTGCAAGTGTTGTACCCCTTATAGAAACCCTTTTTTTCATAAACTACAAACTGAGTAATGAAAAACTTTTAAATCTGTACAGCAAGAGGTAAATACAGGGCCATCTCTTGTTTTCCAGTTTATATAGCTACTGACAAATGAGATGATTCTGTGTCCAAGAGTCTTCAGAAGCACTTGCTAGATAGGGTTTGTTTTGTTTTTTTGTAAGCACTTGCAGAGGATTAGAAGGGTAAAATGTATGTTACTGTAGTACGGTATTAACAGGATCTGAAGAATGGCAAGCTTGTTCTATTACAACTGTATGACACACATTTTCATGCTTTGTCTGATCAGCTATTCTGCTTTGAAGAAGGATGGAGAAAGGCTATCAACTCTGATGAAGAGAGGAGAAGCAGTCGAAGCAAAGCCTGCTCGGCCAGTAAGAGTGTACAGCCTCTCTCTCCAACAGTTCCAGCCACCACTGTTCACACTGGGTAAAGGCCAAAGATTATTTCATGGAGGGATGCTCCCAGCTTGTTAGTGTTTGTTTACACTCAGAATGGGACTGAGATAGTGAAATGGGTTTCATATCCCTCAGCTACTTATTTTGGTGTGAGCCCATGTGCAGAGACTTTCACTTTGCAGTAAAAGCACTATATTTTGGTTTTAAGTTAAGCTGATTATATGTAATCTTTCTGTGAGGGAAAATTCTGAGAGGCTGGTCAGGGGATTATTTGCATCTGTCTGTGATTTTGCAACCTCCAGCTCACTCCTCCTTTCTCAGGTCTGCTTACTACACTTTGCCCATTCTTTTACCCAGATGCCCAGACCTGCTGGCATCTCTTCAGGGCACAGCAAGGACCAGTATCAGTTACTGTCAGGCCTCTTTCTCAGTTGAGGAGGCAGGATCTTAGCCTTCCTTCTGTCATACGTGAAGAAACTTGGGTAGTCCATTAAGCAGCACATTAATAAATAAACCAAAAAGACTCTTGTAAATGTTTAATGCTACTGTAAGGTTAAGATTATGTTGTGCATTGATCAGCTACCTAGCTGACCCGTAGTCCTCTGGACCAGATGGTGAGCAGGTATGAGTGACAGAACTCAGTGCTGTGTTACTTCAGCTCTTAGGTTGTGGTTGGGTGTCTAGCAGCTGATCACTGGCAGAGGGGGAAGGCAAGGGCTGAGAAAGCAGGGAAAGTTAAAGGTGAATTTTAAAATATTACTGGAGCTGCCTATGTGCAGTATCTTAAAAGCATTGATAGTTTAGATTATGCTTGAAATAGCTTTTTTTCATCATTAGAAATATGAAACAACCTTCTGAAACCTTTAAAATGAATACGATTGAAGCATTTGTTAACATACCACAGCATGTACTTAATTTCTAGTGAGTTAGTTCAATTGCCATTGTATTTACTTTCCCTCCTGTCTAGTTTAGCAATCTCACCCGCACATATGTTACAGGATGAATAATTGATGTTGCATCCTATAAATATTTTATCACTGGGTGGTTTGCTTAGTGCATTTTTACATTTATGTGGGGGCATGGTTTCCGTGTAACAGTAGGTTTCACATTGCCCTGTCAATTTACCATGTTACTATTAACATTCCAGATGTTGAATGTGGTGGTGGCTTCTATGTCAGGAGCCTGGTCAGTGACATTGGCAAAGGTAGGCATGAAAAAACCCATGACAGTTTAAGGAATGAATGTGTCTGTTTATGGAAAAAAAAAAATGTCATTTTGTGTATCTCCAGTAACTAGACCTATGTGTTACTTTGCAGAACTGTAGTGCTATCACTTGTTTTTATATGCTAAAATGTTTTCCTTGGGAGCATGGGGAAATTGAAGGCTAAATAATTGCCAGAGGACCTTGGGGGCTGAGGGGTAAAAATGGAGGAAGTAATAGCACTGAGCAAGGTAATGCAAAGCAAGGTGGAGATTTCTTTTTTCCTCCTCCATATGTTAAAGCTAACTCGGATTAAGGATGAGAAGAAGGAGGATCCTGTCTTTTTAAACATTATTCATCACATTTTGAAAACAGATTGCACAGAACATTACCATGCACATAATAAACCCTGTCTGCTGGAAGGACTTCTACATTTGTGATGAGTTTTCTAGTGTTTTCTTTTTCCTTTACCTGAACTGTGAATGGTTTTGCTTTCCCACAGGGTTATCTGTCTTGTGTTCTGCATCTATCAAACTGCATGATGGAGAACAGATAATCCATTTCAAATTTTTTTTTAAATAATACATTTGCAGATCAAGAAAGCAAGTGATATGGGATAACCCTGTGAATTTCAATGTTGTTATTTGTGCTTAGGCAAGTCAAAGATTCTCTTTCTGTTACTGCCTTCTGAGCATCCTGGCTTATGTTTAGTCCTTCAGTGACAAACCAAGATAAAGTCTGTCCTCAGCTGGTTTCTTTTCAAAAATTTAAAATACAGTAAAAATCTTCCTGCATTAGAAAGGATGGGAGAGAATATTGTAGTATACCTATGCACTTACAAGTCAGCTCCGGTTGCTGTTATGTTTTGTAGCCCCTCATTAT
Source organism: Phaethon lepturus (assembly GCF_000687285.1). Classification (NCBI taxonomy): domain Eukaryota; kingdom Metazoa; phylum Chordata; class Aves; order Phaethontiformes; family Phaethontidae; genus Phaethon; species Phaethon lepturus. The sequence goes on from NW_010513957.1 coordinate 17,282, forward strand.
GTAATTCTGTCCTATTAGTATTTATTTAGCATAGCAAAACATTTGTTCATATTTTTTATTTTTCCTTATCTTAGTTTGTTACCCTGAAGGCAGCAAAAGATAAAAATGTAATAAGTCCTTCTTGAAGGCAAGAAGTGCTAAGACCTGAAAGTCTGTGGAAAAATAGTACTTGGTCTTCTAAGTCACTTGTGACTACGGAATGTTCTGCTTACATCTTATGTCATTATTTCCTCTCTTTTCATTCTGACTTAAATGTGGAAAACGTTTTGACAACTTTCTGTCAGATTCTGAACTCTTTACTACACTGGAAATCAAAGGAATTCCTTGGCTCAAATTTAAGAAGATGTAAATGAGTGATAAATCTCGATGAACTTCCCTCTCAAACAAAGCAGAATAATGTAGAAGGCTATATATAAAAATACGTTTTAAGTGAGTTGTAAATAGTTAAACTTGACCATGCACTTTTTCTAAATCCTCTTTTCTGCTTTGCTGTAGAACTCTCTACCTGTGCCACTATGCAAGAGCTGACCCGAACCAAACACGGGCCATTTACGCTAGAGGAGCATGCCCTTTATGAAGACAAATGGACAATTGATGAAATTGCACGATCCTTAGAGCATTGCACGTCTCTTCTCCCAGGAGAGCCATCTCATAAAAAATTGAAGACAGAGCATCATGGTGAAACTGCTATGAGCTGTGAAGATAAGTGATAAGTTGGGTCAAGGAAAAAGACTGAATGATTGAGACATTTTAAGATTGGATTGGAATTGTCTTGCCTCCTGTGTAAATCTACAAGTCTGTACTGTGAGGGTGAAAAACAACAGTGCAAGAAAAATGGTTCTTTTGTTTTCTGGGGTTGCAGAACATGCACTGAAAATATCCAGTGCTTGCTGTTTCTTGATCTGTTTATTTCTCCTTGTACACTGTAAATGCGTCTGCCACTATGTAAAATGTTCTTAAACTTTTAAAGAATTTGTAGGGTACAATATAGCTGTTGTTGCTATTTCTTCAATAAAAAGATTATAAACATTAAGATTTGATAAATGTGGTAAAAAAAAAAAAATCTTTTTTCTTTATAGCTGGTAATCAAACCCTGAAATACCATGGTGACAAGACTGTCATAGTTTGAAGAATACAAGAATCTGATTTGGCAGTTCGCTTTCTTGAAATCTGTTTCAGGATATGTCCATTTTACTGTAGTTTTTCCTATGCAGATAGTTCCTTCAGTCAAATGTTATCCAGAATGCATTAAATGTAGATGCTAATATTTTATGTTAAGTCTGAAGTATCATTGTAAGTAAATAGTTTCAAGTATAAATAATCCCCAACAATAACTTTTATAAAAAGTGTTGTGAAGAGTGCAGTCATCATTACAGGTGTATGTCTTATTTTGGTACAACGTCCCAATTGGTGACCATCCATGATCTAAAATACAGTTAACTGTTACACCCTTCATAGGGCTTAGTGAATTTACTTTTGCTGCCTGTGATTTGCTTGAGCTGTCTCCTGTGGGTTGGGTAGAAGGCTGTACTTCTGGGCTTGGACTGATTTGATCCTGACTAGTTGTATGGGCAACAGAAGGACCCACCATCAAGGATCCTTGCTGAAACCATTTGAATTCACTGGGGCAGTGAGGGCCTGTTCCACGGTTGATGTAGTCAACAGAATTTGATTGCACTGATTATTTGTCACCACTGCTTCCCTTGGGATTTTCAAAATGGCTAAAAAACAGTGGTTTAAGAATGCTAAAAAAGCACCCTAGTTTGTTTCCATGGGTGTAATGGATTATCCTAGAAGAACTTCCCTATGTATTATCACCATACAAGTTGGTAGCAGGTGTGTTTTCCTTTTGTCATAATGAGGAACATGAGTAGTTTAAGCATGGGAGCGGTATCTGAGAGAAAGCCCTGCTTTTGAAATTGTCACTGAAATGTCACCAGAGAGGAATGGACTGGCTGCCGTTACAGCTTTGTGCCTGCTGTCAGCCAAGTGGCCTGCTGTGGCTTTGTGCAACTCCTACACCTTTGGGTTTTGGTTCTGGAGTACAGGGACTTGACTCTTTTACTCTGAGTGTCTGAATGCTGTAAAGGCAAGAGTTTGTGCTTATATTAGGGTGTATCTTTGAGAGAGAGACATGAAAATTTGATGTAATGACGCTGTGTTAATGGACTTGCTACTTTCTATGGTAAATTATCTTGATAGCAAATTACCTCTATTGCTTAAAAGAAGTTGTGTTTTATTCCCAATTTGACTTGAATCCCCACACACTGCAATTTATGGCTGTGTCTGCACCTTACGAAAAAGGTATTGTGTGAAATGATCAAGTTCTAATCTTACTTTAAATCGAAGAAAGGAAATAAATATACTGAAGATCCTCATTGCAGGATACCTTTCCAGACATCTATAGGTTGTTTTTTTTGTTTTCTATACAATAAGAAACTGAAGTCTATGTAAGATTAATGAAGCTTTTGTTTAGAGGGAGGATAGAGTTTATGTTTTGTTGTTCAGTAAACAGTTTTCTTCTTTTGTATATTCTTATAAAGAATTTAAGGGGAACGGTGAAAATATCACAAGCAACTTGAAATGTTAGAGCACTGTAGCAGCAGCATATTTAATGTACAATGTGGATATAGTAACCATTGTGAGAAATTTTGAGATAGGAGAAAAGAGTTGTATTCAGTAAGAGAACAGTGAGAAATGTTAGTTGTTTCTTTTCGGGTGGGTTTTTTGGTACTTTGGATAGAAACAGAGAAGAAAGAGATTATTTCCTAAAGAAATCAAATAAAGCAGAAAATTTCATTTTCCAGTATAGTTATCGTGAATGATCAAAGACTTTGATTGAAACATAGCTTCTTTTCTTGTATAAATCTGTATTTTTCCAAGAACCTAATTTAGGTTATCCCAGTGGTCTTCTAGATTAAATTCTCATTTATCTTTCTGCTTTTTTAAAAATAGTCCAGTAGATATAATTCTATTAGTCTACTTGTTTCATCTACAGGGATTTGTTTCTTTAAAAATTAGTGCAATTGAGAAACCGTTCTATTAATATAGTGCATTTGTATACAGTGTTACAAATGTCTAGCACATTCTTTATCTCATCTGTTTGTTTAATGCTTACCATGGCTTTATTGCTATTCCATGTGGGACTTCCTGATATTTTTAATTGCAAAAGGAGAATTATATTTTCATCAGCTTTTAGGTTAGCTAACAGATCTGTGATCCTGAGAAGACAGGATCTGTTCCATAGTCACTTGTTCCACATTTCACTTGAGAGAAATGAAATGGCAATCAGAAGAAAACATCCTGTTGACATCAGCAAGTTCTGGTTTAGGCTGCAAGGCCTAATGCATATCGAAAGCATAGGGAGAGAAGGAATGCAGTTGTACACATTCAGAAATCTGTGTAGGGTGTGTAGATAGTGTTTCTAAAGACTGGCGGTATCTCAATTTATGAGTGCAACTTCCCTCAATGCTTTTATTCTTCTGCAGTAAGTAGAGGCACTTTCACCAGCACTAGCTAGACTTTTTTTTTTTCCTAGGATTCCTCTCATCTTCCCAAATGCTAGGTTCTGTCACCTTCAGAAATAAAGGCAGAACTTTCTTAACTCAAATTAATGATGAACTTCTCCCCACATACCATCTGTGGTTCAATACAAGTTGGGTAGCAAGTACGTTTGGTTGGAGTTGCTATCTGTGGCCAGATAGTACACAGATTATGTGTATATGATTACAGAATAAGATTATGGTTACAGAATCATAGAATGGCAGAGAGCAGATAGGTGTTCTTAGACACAGTGTAAAGAGTGTGTAAAGTAATGAACAAATTATGCAGTAACAGCTTGTTTTATGACCACTGATGAGTCAGTCCCATTCCAGCCCTGAACAGTTGAGTTAATCTTTTCAAACATTCAGACTCCTCTGGCTACTTTCCAGTGTCTTTCCTAGGTGCTCGGCCTCACGTCCATGCTCTTTGCTAGGTACCCCTGTGTTTTAATGGGTCTCAGCCCCTTGAGCCATTAGTCCCAATGAGTAGTAACGAGGAAGCCACTGAAAAATCTAGGAATAGTTTTTTTAGATATGTTTTAATAAGTATTTAGCCCAGTATCTTGAAACTATCCAGATCTGGAAGTAAGTGTTGTGTTCCCATGGGAACCTAGGGAAATACTCATTTTAACTTCTTTATTCTTATTAACATGCATGTTCCTGAGATTCCACACTTCAGAATTGTGATACATGCACAGAAAAACAGTGTTTTTTCTGGAACAAAATATGCTGTGATCCCGGATCTTGATTACTGACAGTTGTGGTATCTCAACATTAAAGGCTATTTAGAGTGAGAAGGAAGGTGTGTATACTTTATTTCTGAGACTAGTGGAAGAGTTCGTACCTAGTGCCCAGCTGAGACAAACATTAGTTGATAGGAATTTTATGCTACTCTGGCCAGGAAATATGCCTGTGTCTGTGATTTACCATTTAAAATATATCCGTGACACAGACTGAAAGATTTGTCTCATTTTAATGAGTGTTGTTCACGGAGAAAGTCCTGGTAGAAAAGCGTGTCCTGCTTCTTGAGCTGCGTATTGTCTCTCTGGACTCTGGATTTGCGATCTTTAGCCCGCAGAGGTGTGCCGCCGTGGTCTGGCCCTGACTCTGCCTCCGGTGCTGGTGCTGCTGCAATGGGATTGACAAGGGCTTCATAACTTGTCTCCTCCTAATCTCTCTGCCTGGCTGGCTCACTCTCTTCCTCATTTAAATGGTAGTTTTTCTGTGTACTTCATATTATATTTCTGCTGCCAGCGTGTTGAGCAGTCTTTTAATGTTTTTTTAAGCAAAATCAATAGGTGGTTTTTTTTTTTTAATACTAATTGAGTCTGAGCCATCAGTGAAATATTCCAGGAGTGCCTTCATCAATAACTAAGCATTTAGCATCTTACCCTGCAGTTTTGTTTTTGATTTATATGTTTATTAGAAGAAAATATAGTCAAACTGAATAACTCCCTAAATTTTGGGATACCTCAAGATTTTATTTTTTAGTGTAATAGATGGTGAAGTTGCTATTCTGGGCATGAATGGCTCTGAGACCGTAAAGGCTAGGGTTACTCTGTTTGCTTGGCAGAGTCAAGGAATCAGTTGGCAACAGCATTAATTTTATTAAGAAGGCCTTAGAGAGACGAAGCAAGAATGCACCTGTGTGGACGTGAGAGCGTGGCTACAACTTGTAACCAGAGGGAAGTCACAGAGACAGCGAATGCATTCAGCCAGCCTGGGAAAAATTACTGTCCCTATAAAAAGCAGTCTTGTTTCTAATAACCAGGGGTTTAATTTGCTGCTTTGCGAGACCTGGTTAAGTAAATCACCAATACTTAAGAGCCTGTCAGACAAGCAGGTTTATCATCTGGGATGATCATCAAGTCCAACCATTAATCCAGCGCCACCATGTTCCCTAAACCACGTCTTGAAGCGCCACATCCACACGTTTTTTGAACACTTCCAGAGATGGCAGCTCCACCACCTCCCTGGGCAGCCTGTTCCAATGCCTGACCACCCTCTCGGTGAAGAAATTTTTCCTAATACCCAATCTAAACCTCTCCTGGCGCAACTTGAGGCCATTTCCTCTCGTCCTATCGCTGGTTACTTGGGAGAAGAGATCAACACCCTCGTCGCCACAACCCCCTTTCAGGTAGTTGTAGAGAGTGATAAGGTCTCCCCTCAGCCTCCTCTTCTCCACACTGAACAACCCCACTTCCCTCAGCTGCTCCTCATAAGACTTGTGCTCCAGACCCCTCACCAGCTTCGTTGCCCTTCTCTGGACACGCTCCAGCACCTCAGCATCCTTCTTGTAGTGAGGGGCCCAAAACTGAACACAGGATTCAAGGTGCGGCCTCACCAGTGCTGAGTACAGGGGCACGATCACTTCCCTGCTCCTGCTGGCCACACTATTGCTGATACAGGCCAGGACGCTGTTGGCCTTCTTGGCCACCTGGGCACACTGCTGGCTCATGTTCAGCCGGCTGTCAACCAGCACCCCCAGGTCCTTTTCCGCCGGGCAGCTCTCCAGCCACTCCTCCCCAAGCCTGTAGCGTTGCATGGGGTTGTTGTGGCTGAAGTGCAGGACCCGGCACTTGGCCTTATTGAAAGGCCACCCTGGGTGATGAGATGGCCCTGTCTTGTCTTACTGTGTCTGAGATCAACTGCTAAGTTCATGCAGGTGTTAAATGGGCAAAACAAGAAGTTGGTAATTGGGAGTGGATGGTTTCAGTGCTCAGGACATAAAAGGGGCTATACTACAAAAAGAAAACTGTATTTTTTTCCAATTTTTGGGGGGGAAATGTTGGAGACACTGCTGTGGCTCAGAGAAAGTATTAGCATGGCTGCCTGAGAAATGTTTTTGTTATGGGTGTGAATGTCTTGGACTTTAATGCTCTTCCCTCCTCACCTCTAGCTCAAAGTGGGGTTACATCAAAGCGGCAGCCTCTCCCCAACTTTTCCACGTCACGTTGCCGTGTGTGTTGTGGGTGCTGAAATAGCCTTATGCTCAAACTCTGGGCTGTAAAAGGGCTTGTGTGGCTTGCCCCAGAAGTTAACAGTAACTGAGGAGGAGTGGGGCGAGAAAATGAGGCAAAGGAATTTGTAGTGTAAACAGAAAATAGCCTTCCTCGTGCCAGATGTATTCATCTTGGGTTACAGCTCTGCGCCTGTCTGTTCCACTTTGCATGCCATTAACTTACCTGCTGCTTGAGATGGTTCATCCTAAAACTCTCTCATCCTCTCTTGTGAATTCCTTTCCAGGTACGCGTGGGCCTTGGCATAGTGTGGAGCAAAAATGCTGTGTAGTTTCTCGGGGGACAGGAAAGCTGGTAACCAAGGAGAACAGCAAAGGATGAGGTGTGTCTGGTCCGTTTCTTACCCTGACCCTTTCATAAGAAAGATGTAGTTCTGAGTGCCATTTCTATGGGACATGGGATTATTTTAGATATTTCGGAATGAAGTACTTCAAAGGCAAATCTGCAGCTGAGTGCATGCATTAAAAACAAAATACATCATTTCACAGATGTCACGCTACTTTCAGTGGCTTCAGAACATGATTTTACAGCTTAAAAGGAGGGGGGTAGAAAAGGAATGGCAAGAGGTAAATGCATATTTCACTTGTTACATTTTTAAAATAGATGAGCTCATTTTAGGTAATCATGTAAGAAAATACATTAAGTGTTCTAATGGAGAAAAGCTAAAGAGAAAGGACACAATTTTTACTACCTTGTCTTTCTTTTAGCACATTAAAAAATTGGCTTAAATACATCATTTCAAAGCTTAAGAAGCTTTTATGTGGAAATGCTCGAGAGGTTGTTACTGTATGCTGATGTGAAAAAAAGCATTTATTTTCATTTCAGCAGTTGAAAAGACAGTCTTCTATAATGGCCTTCAAAAGGCAGTGTTTTGTTTTGCTTATACTGAATTGCCGTAAATCCTTAGCATAGCTTACTCTTTTGTGGGTGGTATGTTCATATGAAATCATTTCCTGTGGCCGGCTTTCCTGGGGGTCAACAAAGCTGTTTCAAGTTCTGCAGGTACGTAGTACGTTTTCCCAGTGTAAACAGAACATTGTGTACAAACAATAAATACATTCAGAAAACAAGATTAATTCTCTGTAATCTTGGCTACGCAGATTGCTCTTTCGGGAAAACGTTATCCAGGCTGCATTAAACCTAGCTGCTGCTTTGCTGCACTGCTTTGTGTAGTTTCCTCTTACTTTATACTCTTAATTTGACAAAGGGTACTGGCAGACTGTTGACTTCTTGTCCAGGTGATTAATTTCACCCAACTGCTGCTCGTACACAGAGAAATTACTGGCTTTAACGTCAGTATTTACTAGTTACGATTTCCTAGTGCCGTGCTCAGCGCCTCTGCCGGAGACGACCCCCAGCAGCGCTAGCAGAAGGAAGCGCGTACCCACCTCACCTGCCCCACTCATGGACTGGTACGTAAAGTGTCGACGGTGCAAATTTTGTGCAAATAAACCAGACTGTGTCAGGAGAAGACCATATGTCTCATCATGTTGCTCAGCTAACCTCCAGCAAAAGGTAAGAGTGGGCAACGTAGTAGTGTTCTAGTACTCGTCCCTCCAAGCAAGAGTCGGTGGAAAATGTCAGCGAGGTGTGTGGGTGCATAGCTAACGTAAAGCATGTGATTATTTCTACTGGCCTCAATGAGAGGACCCCGCCCTGTTTTACTAAATTGTGTAAATTATTACTCACTGAATTAAGGCCTTACGTATTTCATTTTCACCTGTCATGTTTGTTGTCGCTTTTTTCTTTTTATTTTAGTAATGCAAACTGATGGATTGAAAAATTGTATTTCTTTTTACAAGAGAAAAAAGAGAGTAAAATAAATACTAATGTTGTGGCACAACACTTAGAGTTGTTCCATGTCTAATGAATATGTAACAGTTCTATTTTCTACTTAAAAACAAGCACACTGAAATTGTCAATAGAATTAGTGTTATTTTTAAAAAACGTGTTTATCTAGGAAATGCATTTCTCTAGAGAGTGCTGTTGAAGACTCTGCAAAATGGATAAACCTATTTGAGTGTGGTAGTGATCTGTTTCTAGAGTTAGGAACACGTAACTTTGTGTACCATTTCCCTGCACCAGTTTTATCTGTTCTCTTCTGCCGTGTTGTGGATGTTTATTACTGGCAAGAGCGCAGTCCTACAACCAGAGTTGGCATTCAGCCATCCCTTTTCGTGGAAATCCGGAGTACTCATCCCAACTCTGCCCCTCTGCATTGACGCATTCAAGCTGGTCCTTCAGAATTCTGTAGAAATAACCCAGGAATAAGCCATCGTGCCACAGAGAAGGCAGTATACGATTAGGATTTGAGGAGGTGAAATGTGTCGAGAGGCAGAGCATGTTTTATGGCTCCAAAGACAAAGCAAAGTCCAGCAGGATAGCCTTTCCCATGCATCTGCAACCTGCTCCTGAACACGCCATCCACACAGCTTTTCCGAGGAAGTGCGTCTCTTAGAAGAGTGTCCAGCTGTTGGATCCCAGGAGTAAAGCTCCCACCATTTTTCTGTGTGTCAAAATAATTGAGTAAACTTTCCACCTCTCCTTTGCGAAAGGAGCTCACTGGTTCTGTTTTACTCTTTCACTGCAAGGCTGTTTTTCAAGGCATTCAATCAGCTCTTGAAATTTCCGCAGTTTTTGGTGAGTGGTGTACACACCAGAGGTGGTCGGGAGAGCTCCTCTGGCACTCCCTTTTGGTTTTCTTTGCTTGTTTAATTTAGGGGGGGCGGGAAAAAAAGGGAATGCCTGGCAGCATCTCTTTTGTTACAGGCACAGTCTTTCTGCTTTGTGCCTGTTCTGGTGTAGGATGAAGCCGGCAATGGGAGAGGGCACTCCGGGGCTGAATCTCTCCAGGTCTTTCTGGTCGCCCTCTGTAAGCAAACCACAGCCTCTCTCCCGTCACTTCTGGAATGCTTGTTTTCCTTTGGTTGGACAGCCTTTCCCAAGCCCTTCTGCTCCTCGGTACCCAAGAGTCATTTCTCTCTCGCTGCAACAATCCAATGGTTTCATAACTGGCCCAAGGCTATGGGGATGTTGCTGACTGTGGTCCAAAAGAGAGGGAAAAATTGGCCAGGAGCACGTAACTGCCGAGTGGCAGAAAGAGCTGGGAATTCTTCATAAAGGAAGAAAAATGGCTGGTGTGGTACAAGGCTGGGGAAAAATTGTGCTTCGGCTTTCGGAGGTGTTTTTATAGCACTTAACATTGTTAAGAAAGAACAAAGCTACAGCGCGCTCAGAAACATGGTTTTATTGGTATCCAGTCAAATCCAGCTGCGGGTTTTGGGAAGCTCAGTTGGTACAGCCTTTGTTTATTTTCTGGCAAACTTTTCTGTATTTACAAACCCTTAGGTAACAATGCGATAGGGAGTCAGCAGAGATGAAATTCCAAATTAGACTTTACCTTTCCCGGTGCACTTGCCAAGGACCTCAGCTCCGAGAGGAGCGAGTACCCCGTGGGTGCCCTGCGGCCCTTTCTGTGGGGCGCAGAGTAACTGCTCGGGGTGGCACGGGCATTTTAAGGCAAGGGAGCGGCTGTGAAGAAGAAGAAATCTTTCAGACTCCATGTTAGTATGTTTAGTGCTTCAGCGAGGAAGAAGTTTTTTTTCAGTGTTCATTTTGAAGGAGGGTCAACCCAGCAACTTTTTAATTATATATAAGCTAAGCAAGGTGCTTCATCTTCCTTTCTGGACGTTTATTTGACCCAGAGAGACCAGTGAGGAGCTGTTGCCAAGGGAAAAAAAAACATTTGGTGTTCCACAAAACTGATAAAATACTGAATGTGTGCCCACGATGGAAGAAATTTTAGGCTACATTCAGGTTTACCTGAATGTATCCTTATTCCTAAAGGAATAAGAAACCTTCTGACATGTCGGCTTGTTTCGTTTCCCATAATGTTTTTTCATTAGGGGGGGTTGCTTCACTCCAATAATTATAATTTAACCCCATTGCTATGTGCATCACCGTGTATGACTGCAGAGAGACTCTGTTCTCGCCCCTAAAACGTAGAGTCTGTACTGACTGCGGGGTGAGCGTCTGACCTGGTGAGCTGAAGGGAAAGCTTCAACCCAGCACCGCTGCTTTTTTTGTTTTGATGTGTACGAAAAGCTTTAAAAAGGAAGTGAGCATCAAAAACTGATTTGAAAGAGGAAAAAATATTTGTATTTTGAAAGTTTTGCTTTGAGAAATAAATCTGTCAGTAATCTCCCAGGATTAGCAGGGAACTTTTCCAAAGCACGGGTTAGTGTCTGTTTAGAGAGGAGGGTTATGAGACGAGCTGTTGAATATTCTGGTTATTTGGTTCAATGAACTATTGTTCTGTGGGCCTGACCGCCAGCTAAGGGGTTGCTCCTAACTGAGGTCCTGTTAAGTCACTAATACGTAATTTGAGTGTTGTGTTTCTGTCATGCTGAGTTGGTCAGTATGTTGGCTGGTCTGCCAAGGTTACAGCCTGATGTATCAAGGCTTGAAAGCTGCCACACAGCTGGCTGAAAGTAGGTGATCAAAATGAACTCTGTGGGAAAGATGCATCTTCTCAAAGAGCACAAGGTGTACTAGGCATAAGGGTACACAGAAAAAAAATCTGTGAGGAGAAGGGTATTTTTTTTTCCCCCTTCAAAAATCTATTTTATTATAATTTATCTAGCTTTGGTTGATTAACCTTGCACTAATCTGTGCAGTCTGTTGCAGGCTGAAGGCAGAATGAAAAGAAACTGCAAATTCACAGAAGTTCTCCAGGTCAAAACTGTGATGGTTAATTGAAGAATTGTCAGTGTTGTCAGCGTGCATCATATAAAGGCTTGAATATTAATTAATATCCATCTGCTCATCTTCTTTCTCATCTGAAAGCTCTTCATCTGCCCAGGTACATATCATAAAGGGCAAGCCGAGGAAATTAAGATGATATTATTATGCTTTAATTTTAGAAGCAAACGGGAGAGTCAGGACTGTTGACTTGTGGTCACAAGGATGTCAAGCAGGGCTTTAAGGCAATTATTGAGGCATTTAGTTCACTTGGAATGGGATCTGGCTTGTGAATGTGAGACAGCATTAATGTGAAACATTAGTGTTCCTTCCAGACTATGTACATATCACAGCAGATGATAACTTTTACCTCTCCATATGTTTCCCAGTTTAAATAGAAAGCCAGGCATATCATGAGGAGAGGAAATAAACATCCATGTTTATGGATGCAAACTCTTAACAGCAACTAAGCTCAATGGATCACTTAGTTGGGCCAAGATTAGAGGTTATGCAGATCATGGCTCTTGTCACCAAACTAAAATGCAACTTGCAGTATAATTTAGGATTCATATACATATGGTTATTGGAAATATAAACTGGTATTTTGGGGCAGGAAATGCACTTTTTTGTATAAAACTATTTTAAAAATATTTTTGCGCGTCATTTATAGTTCCGTGTTACGCGGGTTAAAGCCTCCAGCTTGCAGGGGATAAAGCCAAATTTGATCAGAGCAGCACCTTTCTCAGAGCGTGCATGCTGCTGTGCTCCCCTCACCCATTAACTAATTGTGAAACACCTGCTTGTCTTTTCTTGTAGTTATATCAGTTTTAACCAGTTCTGCTCAAAATTGTCTGTGTGATGCCCAAGTGTTTTCATTGATTTCACTGACATTATTCTAAATTTATACTGGTGTGATGCAGAGCAGAAATCTGCCCCGGAGGACATGGAGCCCCAAAGGCATTCACTAAACCCATTTTTTTAATAATAAAAAAAAAGATGTCAAAGTTGAATGTCATTTGTCATTGTCCCCCATTTGCTTGTATCTAGTTATAAAGGAGGAACGCAAGAAAGCTATCCCATTAGTTCTTAGTTCAAAAGTAGTTCAAAAAGAAAGCCCAGCGTCTCCAGGAATATCTTTCTAGCAGTTTTCTGATCTCTGCAGGTTACTTTTCAGAGTTATTTTAGATCAGCCTATCCTTAGGCTTTGCTGGCTGGAAGTACCTGTTATCTCCAATCCTGTTTAACTTGCAACTTTAAAATGTAATTGAGGATATTCTTTCCAAGCACAGTGCCATCTGAAGCTCTGTTTCTGAGAAGGGTTTTGCACTTTAACAAGTCTTATGCGGTGAACACTGACCTGCATCCCGTTCTCAGTAAAAGGAAAGCTAAAATGGAAAGGCTCTGGCATTCTTTAAAAAGTTCCAGCTAAATATTCGTTAATGTTTCTGCGGTCAAAAATGCAGATGAAATTTAAATTCTGTCTTTTATAATTTTCTTTAAAGAAGGAACTTGCTAAGGAGCAAATTATTCCATAAGCGGTTCATTTTTCTCCGCGCTACTGAAGGAGCTCAGAAATAATGACTATTCTTTTATAATGTCACATACTTGTATTGCACCTCTTACTTGGGGATATAACAATAATTTGCAAACGTTAATTAAGGATTCCACCCCAGTCAAGTGGTAAGACATCAACAGATTTTTCCCTGGAAAAAAATGAGTTAGGAGGTGGCGGATGAGCGGTACAGGGCCCTAGCGACAAGGCTGGGTAGTGTCCTACTGACCCACCTCACCTCACCTCACCGGTCTGCGTCTTTGCCTTCCCTTTACCTGCCTCTTTAGTCTGAAGTGATTTATGGCAAAAATAGCTTCCCAGCATGCACAATAAAGCCCCGGGTTCGTTGCGGGTTTCTAGGTTCGTATAAATGGATTTTTGCTTGTGGATTCGCTGTGACGTAGCTGCTGGTGGATCTATGAGAAGGAGCAACTTTTGGGACAACAAAGCTTAGGCTAAGCTTTACATCATATTTAGTGTGCAAACTGGTAGGCAGGCCAGACCGCAGGGCGTGACAGCGCTGCGCCGTAACTCCTGCTCTGCGGCGGTGAGATTTGCCATGCTGGGTTCTTGGGTGCCTACGGAGCCTACTCCTCCGCTTCCGAAGGTGGGCGGTGTGTCAAGCAGGGGTGAGGATACCCCGATTTGGGTTTGTGTTCTGGCATGGTCAAGCATTGGAACAGGCTGCCCAGGGAGGTGATGGAGTCACCATCACTGGAAGTGTTCAAAAAATGTGTAGACGTGGCACTTTGGGACATGGGTTAGTGGGCATGGTGATGTTGGGTCCATGGTTGGACTTGATGATCTTAAAGGTCTTTTCCAACCTTAATGACTCTGTGATTCTATGACCCAGCCCTTGCTTGTGCCGCCCTCACTACCTGGTCAGACTGGCTTCCTGTCCACATCCCTGCATTGTACGAAACATGGAAGAAGACACTCACGGCCTGTAGGAGCTGCGATGCTCTGGTGCATCAGGCTTGATAAGAAAAGGTTGAAGAACTCTGGAAATGTGCAGGTGATGAAGGGTAAACTTCAGACCTGTTCCATCAGCAGCTACAGCTTTCACCCAGCAGAACATGGAGCAGAAACTTCATGGCTGGAAACTTGTTCTTTGGTCCTTAACATCCTCATGGATGGTTTCTGATGGGGTCTGACCTGGATGCCCCGAGGACCTTCTCCTGCTTTCTCCCTACAGTCAGAGATTTAAGGCCTGTAACAAGTTTATGCATTTTTCTGGGGGAAAAGACAAAATTCCTCCTAGGTTCACTGCCAGGTTGCAAGATTGTGTCTTCTGTTAGAAAGATTAAATTTAGACTCTACAGATGACATCTGCAAGCAGAGTTCTATGGCCAGTCTAGCTTAGATCTCTCTTAATTCAGGTCCTAACCTGCAGCTCCCTTAGCCTGCTGTCGGATGCCTGGGGCTGGAGGCTCTTGCAAGGTTGCACTTGGTTTTAGGCCAGAGCAGGAAGAAAGAAAGGTCTGATAGCGTATGAATCGCAGAATGTAAAACTTGGATTTTTGTATGCTCATGAGTGTGGTTCTGATTTTGCAGCCGTGGGATTTATATCACGTAATGTTCAGGTGATGAGACTAGATTTTCTGGAAGAGATAAATTGTTTGGTTTTCATTTTATGTAATATTGGAATGTAACGAGGCTGAGGGGTTTTGTATCTTTTCATAGATACTCAGAAAGTGGAGATGCTGACCCGTCAATTGTAACAGACAAATTACATTACAGACAAATCTCTTCTGTCAGTAACTGCTATATACTGGCCTAGTTTCCTCCCAGCAGCTGCACAGCATGGCACCAGCACTGTAATTCAAATCTAAATTTATGAATGTCTGTTAAAGTGTGAGTTGCACTCTTATGCACTGCTTGTTCTCAAACATGTTAAAGCGGTTAGAAAATAAAGCAGCGGATGGAAAGAAGGTGCAGTAATGTAATAATAATAGTGGAAAGCACGTTTTCCCTTTGAGTCGTCTAAGAAAAAAATGTGCTAAAAGATTCTGAAAGAGTGCTGAAAGCTAGCTGCTGTAGAAATTTTAGAGGGGGATGTTCATCTGTGAAGACGTTGCCTGCTTCTCAGTCAGAAGGGCTGGTGAGCTCAGCTACGGCAGCAACACGTGATCAGTTCTGGGCTCCTTCTGTTTTCGGAATTCTAGTTGAAACCACCTGGGATGCAAAGACAATGAAGGGCTTCAAGTGGTTGAGGACAAAAAGCTTTCTGAATATTTTTGAAAATCCCAAACATTAACCACCGCAATCCCTTTACTAACCGTTCCCATGCACTAATTATAGCTAACCTGTTTTGGCAATAACTCTCTTTGACCGTTTCTAGGGTGAATTCTGCCCCACCGTTCCGCCGGAGCACATTTCCTCATGACCTCTGCTGTGGTAGTTACTTCCCTACCTCGGCACTCGCTCCTCATAGCACTTTCTGTTTATAATGGTGTATAGCTCTCCGGTTCTCTCCTTCACCCTGCTCTCCTGTTTCTATACACAATATTTTTTTTTCTGTCTTTGCTTGGCACTATTGTTTTTGTTGTTGTTGTTGCTGTAATAAGGGCCCAAAGAGCTGGATTTCCCCTTTCCTGTATTTCTTCGGATTGCCTATTTTCCTTTTCACCTTAATGAGCACCACACTCCCTAGGTTTTCCTATACAATGCTGGGTAATTGACAGGGATTCTCTAGCCTTTTCTTAAATTATAATGCCCTTACCCATATTATTGTTATTATTTATTGCTTTTTTTTCCTCATTATTGTAGGCTCCAAAAAGAAAAACAAGGCTTCGTTTGTGATAGGCATTGCACAAAGAGAGAGAGAGAGACTCTACGTCAGAGAAGCTGGAACTTGACTGACGAAGGATGGAAGGAAAGATGAGGCCCAGAGTGGTGGGTAGCACTGGTGCGTGGTGACAAGGAAAGTTTCTGACATCTGTTTTTGTGCTTTTTAACACTGTATACTGATACATAGCACTCCAGTCCCTGAGGAGTTAATGTAAAGGTAATAATACTTGTTGAGGAGGAAAATATATTCTTAGAGGTGTCTTCCAATGCACTCATGTCTCTCAGTATCCGTTCTTCACTTTGTCTCACCATTGCTATACCAGCAAAAGCCCACTGTGGACAAGGCTCCCAAAGTGCTAGATACTGGGTAAACTCACCAAAAATGCAGTGCCTGCCCCAGAGAGCTGAGGGCCCTGCCACTGCTGGCCAATAGTCAGGGGCATAAGAACAGGATGAGCCTCTGGGGTGAACAGGAATGGGAAAAGCTCACGGTGGTAAGGTCACAGAAACGGACTGCAGGGTTTAGAAGGGGATGGGAGGACTGTTTCTTAAAGGTATTACTTATGAAATAATTTGCAAGATATAGATGTGGCCTGCTGTCTGTAAGAACAAACAAAAGGAGGGCAACCAACTCATGATCATGAATGCCTACCAGGAAGGTGGTGGTGGGCACTGGGAAGAGGAGAGGAACTCATGGGAAGGGGTTGTGAGCGGGAAATGCTGAGCTCTAATCTGTGACGTGCTGTTGGGCTGTGACCTTGCTTGACTAAGGGAGGCAGATCCACCTCTCTAGTTTAGACCTGAGTCATCAACAGAAACGGCTGAAGAATTCATGGATTTTGCAGACAAAATATTGCCCAGAGGTAAAGCATTGAGGGACATAGGGGACCAATAATACATCTCATGGTGACCCTCTTTTCACTTTACCTCCCTTCCAGATCTGGAGAGGGAGATCAACATCCTCCAAAAAATGTGCTGAAGGAGCAATTAAAGATTAAAGGAATACTGTTTCCTCCTTTCTTCTTGCTTTCTTCATTTCTTTAAGTTCATTTGTTTTCAGTGCTTCCTTGCCAGCTCAGTACCACTACCAGGGGTTCCTGTTGCCTTCTAAATGCCGTTGGTTCTAGCTCTTCCCTTTCCTTGTGTCTGTTATCTGCTCTCTCTCTGGCATCTACGTCTTTGCAGTCCCACCTTTCCTTCTCTGAATCACTTTCCAAGAGCTTTATCTCTGCCTTTTCCCTACTTGCAGACTGGGGAAGGTGGGGACAGCTTTCCTTAAGCGAAAGAAATGTTTGTGGGCATGTACCTTAACTCTCTGAAAAGCAGAGGAAGTTGAATTGTCATTTCTGAGGTTCCTTAGCTCAACTGGTGGAAGGCAGTTTGCCATCCAAGGGTGTTAGAGAGCTGTTGTCTTAAATTGTGAGTTAGAGATGTCAGCAGCGGTTACCAGGGAAACGTCTAAAATTACACTGGCAATGTCTCTGCTCAAATACTGTATCAGATCTTCGGGAAATGGCACCAAGTGAACAGGCATAGATGGAGAAAGCAGCACTGTGTAAGACTCAGGGATGCTTTACATCCAAGTAAAATCAAAATTCCCAAAGCTTCAGCATGGTACAGGGTCTCTAGCTCTGCAATCCTCAACCAGGAAAATACCATGAATGAAGTAAAAAGCATTGATTTTGTTAAAATTTCATACAGACAACAGCTTTAACAGGATTATATTTATTAACCTCCATTCTGGGTTTTGTTTTTCAATATTAAGAAAAGCAGAGTTCTTTCTAACATGTAATTTGCAAAAATTGTAACTTGTTAGTAGAAACTAATGGGAGAAGATACCCTGTGCTCTGCCACCCCTGAACCTCCCAAACAAGGTAGGAATATAGACATATATTCATGCATATTTAAATGCATGCTAATCAGAAATAACATCTGGGATTAAAACAAACATCAGGAGCCTGTAAAGGCAGAGTTCCAATCGCACTTGAACAGGCTCTTTAACTAAATACTGTAATACCTTCTCTGGCTGAGTAGGTCTGAGCCACAAGCTACTGCAGATTGGGATAATATTTTAATTACTATATTTTCCCTATCCTGATTCTCTTTTTTTGGCTATTCATTGTTGTCAGAATATGGTCAAATGTCATTTATTGGGCTTGATGCTCTTGGGTCTGACCTGACACAGCCAGGCTTATATAGGGACAAACGTCCGTCCTTCCTGGAGTTGTCAGTCTGCTGCTCCTCGGAAGGGCTGGCCTGTTATCCTGGGCTTGTGTACCTACCAGCCGAATGGGAATTTGTCCATGGCTGGACTTGAGGTACAAATAATATTTCCCACATATGACATGTCCAAGTTGTGCATATTTTATTATTCTCTTTGCTCACACAAGTCTCTGCTTTAAACTACAGCTATACTAAGGAGAGAAGTGTATATTTGACATTATACACAAACCTCTGGTTTAATTAATATAATTAATATAAGGCAATTTTCTTTCAAAATATATTGTCTGGCCAGGTAAACGACATGTTTATTATCTGACAACAAATGTTGCTGGATCATCCTCTTGACGCAGTAACATTTGTGGAAAGTACAGTTAGATTTTAATACATGTTAAAAGTATCTCTTCTTGCACGGCGCTGACTACAGCGCATCGATGTATTAACGGGATAACTTTTGCCATTTTTGTGCAGGTGCTCTAAACATAACCTAAACATGTGAGGAACGTACACAGGAACATGGTATGTATACATCTAGTGACAGATAGTTGGCCAACTTCAGAACTAGGGAATAGGCTGCTGTGAGAAGCTGATTGCAATGGTGAATTCGAACCATAAAGAGTGCAAGTAATTAATCACCGTATGATTAATTAAAAGCTCATCACGTTCTGGATGCTATGTGTGAGACAAAAAGTGCCTTAAGTAGCAGATTCCTTTGGGTTGTAAGGAGATTATTCTAGCTGCTGCATCGCGAAGAGCAGTGGCACCGCTGGTGAGAAGCGGTGGATGGCTGCTCCGGCTTACAATACTGCTGCAGGAGTAGATGGTATTTTCCTTAAGGTGGATGCCCTGATACAGGAGAGCGACTTTTCTTTTAAAACTTAGTGATCTTCGAAGACAATACCCATTCAAAATTATCAATAAAAGATCAAGCTCTATTTTAAGTAGCTGTAGGAGCAACTTCAGGAGTATGTGGTGACCTCTGGACACCGTTTCTTTATGCTTCCTATTGTTTCCCCAGGAATAATTTTTTTTTTATTCTTGATGTGAGAAGGTGATGTCCTGAAAACTTCAGTATTTTGAGTCATGTACGTGCTGAAGGGATGTTACAGTCACCTTATTTTTTTCCCATAGCAGAGAGCTACTAATGGTACAGCAGCTCCCTTCCCGAGGAGCAGGGCTGACACAGATCAGCAATCCTGAGAAGGTGTGGGAACACGTCCGGGGATGTACAGCAGCACCATTCGGTTGGACCCCCGCAGCGGGCCGTGCTGACAGTGGGGAAGGGGCAGCTCATGGAGCCCGTTTTGGCAAGGCAGCTGTTGGCGGCGGTTCCCCGGGTGGGAGCCGGCAGAGCCGCCCAGCAGCGCGTGACCTGACTCCACGCTTCCTTGACCCACCGCTGCTCCTGATGTCTCCTTGCTTAGGTGTGGGCCGAAGGCAATGAAAGCGAAATGGTCCTTTTCCTCCGAGAAGCAAAACCGCACTTCAGAGGAGAAGTGAAGAGCATTTTTCCCAGCTCCCCAGAAAACCCTGCGGGAGATGGAGGGGTGTTCAGCATCACGTGCGGTTTTTTTCTCACTCATAAACTATATTCTAGGCATAGTTATTTGCAGTACTGTGGTGTAGATAATAAAAACACAAAGCCATTTTATGAAAACTCGGAGCTCTTAATTTAAATCCTACTTTTGTTCTTTAATCTTCACAAAGATGTGGAGAAAGACTGAGAAAATGTGGGTGAGTGTAAGATATTCCTGTTTCTTTAGGGTAATATTTAATGATCAGTCAGTGACTGAGTTTACATACATTAAATATTTATTTTTCTTCTGTAGAGCTGAGTGGGGAAATGTGCTCACATTCCTGCCAGATCACTAATTGGGTGACTGTGGATGCTTAGGGTATTTCTGAAGCAGCCGTTTTATCTGTGGTACTTGCCTCATTAAGGATTTTACTGGTTGTATTCCAGAAGTCATGAATTCTCCAGCTGGGGCTTTGATAAATTGTTATTTTGTATGCTCGAAATGTAACTTTATTGCCTCTGAGTAATAAAAATTGTCAGTTTGCTTCTTTTTTGATACTTTTACAGCACAAATTTCTGTTCATTTTCAGTGTTTGCAGAATCATGATTTTGTTGAAATCAGTGGGTTTCTACTAGTTGATCTGGCTGCAGAAACAAGTCTATAAATCTGTAGGACGCATGTGATTTCTTACTGCTCCTCTATTTCTTTTATTTCTGTGCTCAGATTTCTGGTGGAGGTGTTTTTTCAGCCCTCTTGTTGCTGTACTCAAACCAGGACCACTCTTGGCAGGCATGAAGTAGCCTTGGCTTTTCTTCAGGGGAACAAAACTCAGGTGGTGACTGGCTCCACGGGAATGAGTCCTTTCCACCTCCTGTTATTGAGTGCTCCGACACCAGCACCAAGCTCCATTGCCCATCTCATCCGTCCCTGGGATATTTCTGGGGAGCGCCTGGTCGGTGCCGGGTTAAATCCTGCCAGACACAGTCACAGTCGTCCCCGTCGTCCATCCGTCGTCCCCGTCGTCCATCCGTCGTCCCCCCAGAGGCAGCAGGATCAGCCTTTGAGGTGGTGCCCAGCATTTCTCAGGGAAGGAAGGTTGAGGCTATAGTAGATGCTCCTACTAGAGTTATATTTAAGGCTTTTCCCATGTTCTGTCTGGGCTTTTTTTTCACCCCACAGGACAAGGATTCCCTCCCAGGCCGCTTCCTTACGCCTGCCCTGACCCCAGTCATGGTGCTGGCAACTTCATTCGGTTTGCTGTCCTCTGCTTTCCAAACTCTCTTCTTTATCTTTTATGGGGATAACGCACCTCAGGAACCCTCTTCTTTGTCAAAGCTGAGGAGCTGTAACATCAGCTTAGCGCAGCCGAAAGGAGCTGAGCTTGCGTAAGGTGTGCGGAGAAGGATCCTCCTGCCCCGGAGGATCTGGGCGCGGCGGATGAATCACATATTTCTCCTTCTCAGGAGAGCTATTTTATCTACTGTTCAAGTTCTGCCCCAGCTTCATTTCATTTCTTCAGTTTTTGTGTGGAAAACAATATTGAAATAGCATACAGCTGCTAAATCTACAACTTCTTTTTTTTTTTTTTTTCCCCAAAAGCCCTGCGATATTGAAATACTGAGCTCTTCAGAGCAGGTTATTTATTAGACCTGGACTGAGCATTGTTCTGATAACGTTGCCCTTAAGTGTGCACCATTTGCCGCCCTGAATGTTATTGCATAGCCTAAATACCTCTTTAAAAATGAAGCTAATGTTGCGTCTTCAAAAGAATTTTCCCTAATGGAATTTTAAATACAGATAAATGAACATATAACATGCTAAGGCTTTTTGGTTTTTTGAGGTTTGGTTAATCTTATTTGCTTAGTTATGACTGGTTCTTTTTCTTGGCACGTTAACAATATTTATCTATGGAGCACCCTAAGGAGGCTTCATAGCCAAAATATTTGAAGTCACAAAGAGTCAAAGCTGCCATTCTAAAAGCTCAGTTTAGAAGTACATTAATGACACCCGTAGTTAGTAGTTTCTAAGGTCACATCGTGGCAGGTTTACTTATCTCTTTGTAGCCCACGAGCAGTCTGTTTAATGACTGCTGCTCTTGTATGGAAGAAGAAAAAATAATTCAAGACAGATTCTTCAGCACTTTAATCTTTAAAAAATATTTAATATTTATGCTATCACAGTGAAAACTTCCTTAAGGTGATGACAACTGAAAGAATTCAAAATTTTCCTGCAAGAGGAAAGCTGTCAGACTGACGGTCCGCTTTTGAGTATCACTTTCTCCTTAACCTGCGCATCCTCCTGCTTCTTGATTTATCTGCCTTCAAGCTTTTCACTCGTATGAACCTCTCTCCTGCCTCTAAGGTTTTATATCTGCTTTTTTTTTTATGAAACAAAGGTTATGTGAGGGTGTGTTTTTTTGCTGCAGCTAAAGAATTAGTATTTATCTGAGCCAATGAAGCACTCCACTATCTCAGTGTTAGCCTTAAAAGCAAGATTTTTCCTTTATGACAACATCCTCTTAGATATACAGTAGCATATGCCCTTCCACTTTTGTATGTATTTATGAATTATTACAGCATAGGAAGCTCAAACCTTTAAATGAACCAAATAATTTGTTGTTGCTTTGATTGTTTTCCTAGATCATTTTCAATGTGGTGAGATACATATAGAGGAAATCCAATCTCAGTGTGTTCTGTTTCAGCATAATTTACTGAATCAATAGTTTCTCTAAATAGCTTTAAAGGTAAAGTACACATTCATGGATCTACTGTCGTTAGCCAGTGGTTTTCAATGCTTAAATTATGAAATGGGTGTCACTTTCTGTGATTTTTTTTTTTTTTTGAGTAAAACAACTGATCTTAATGAAGGTGCCTACAGATTTCTGCAGAGGACTCTTTTTTTTTTTTTTTCTTCAGACATTAAATACATTCTCTGAGCTTGAGTAGTCAATTTACTTTGGTAGAATTGGGTGACCTTATGCTGCTTTATGTATCTAAATGCAATGTTAACGTTGCGTCCATGGAACTGACAGATTTATCATTACTTTACACACAAGGATGAATAGATACAGATATATATAAAAGAAAATGAACCCCTAGTAGATTAACATAATGTTTCATACTGAAAAATTACCTAGAAAAGCCTGTGAGCCCCCTTAACCAAACATTTAAGGGCAGAGGAGCTCTGCCATGGTGTCCTGATGCCAACAAGGCCAGATTTACAGTAGCTAATACAACAACACCGCTGCCAATCAGTACAAGGGGCAATGTGATCGGTTTTACTGTTTGAATGAGAAAGAGAAACACTAGTTTCACTGGACTTTGTTTTAACTTGTGAGTACTTGTGAGTATTTTTTTTTTTTTTTTTTTTTTTAGAATTTAAATCCTTTATTTGCTAAAACACACAGGTATCACACCCCGCTTCAGCATACATTACGGAAACTGTTTGGCGAGACAGTGCAGTTCACCCAAAACGCAGGTTCCAGTGCGTTTCCAAAATCTGGGCAGCAAGCGACGTTCGGCTCCGGTAGCAGCATTGCTGTGGTAGCTCCTTCTTTTAACGGTACCAAAAAAAAAAAAAAAAAAAAAAAAAAAGGCCAATGGAGAGAGATAGCAACTACATAAGATTTTAGACCAATGGACACAGGAATGGATGAGACCTGAGACCCGGCAGCTTGCCCGTTTTCTTCCCTTTATCGGCTTGCCTATCGCCAGCCTCTAAAATTCTGTGTTGAAGGAAAACGAAAGCCGGAGCTCCGCTACGTTTCGCAGTTCAGAAACGTGCGTTCAGACGAGCCTTCACAGGGAGCTCCGGCGGCTTTGTCAGCCGTCAGGAGGTTGTTCCTAGGCAGAAGGCTGGAAACCCGAGGGCAGAACGGGATCCCGTGTCTTCAGTAAGGTAGTGGGACTTACTAACCAATACCTGAAAACGAAGCTGCAATGGTTCTACTCTCAAAGTGAAAATGAAGGATATATTATAAAAACGCTCAGTTCTGCTACTTCTAGGAAATCAAAGATTTTGCCTAGTTCCCTCATCATAACACCTGTGTCCTAAAGCAGGAAAAAATAGAATAGGTTTTGTTTCTTTTTCCTGGAAATATTCATCATTTAAGATGCATGTTGTTTTTGGGAAAAAAGTGTTGTTTTATTCTGCATGGCTTTTGGAAAAGGTAATACTTTACAGTAGATTAAATCCACTTTTTCCTCCTTTTTTTATTTTAATGCTTCGTCGGGAAACATTAACTCTCCTGTACCACCACTTAATGGCTTTGTCTGTTTCTAAAGAGGTCAGATCTTTCCTTCTGCTCAATTTTTAGAACTTGTTTTTGTATTCCCCCGTGTATTATCTCAAATAATGGCATACACTTTTCATTCTCTTTTTGGCTTGTGCTCTTCCTGAAAGCAATGTTCTGTTCCGCACGTTGCTCTGTAATCTTCTTAAGTCATCATTTCACTTGCACTGTAAATAGAAATCCATTTGTGTAATTAATCATTTTTTTGTTACAGGAACATTTTTTCCCCTTTTAATTTAATTTCTCTTGTGCATAGATGTCAAACATGCCGTCTTTAGCCTAGAACTATCCCACATAATGTGTTTAGGGGTCTGCTTCTTACTGAAGACGAAGTTGAGCTTTCAGGTAAGAAGCTACATTTTTGACCTTATACTTGCGAGAAAGTTTCTTCTGAAAGTGGAAATCAAACAGCTGAGCAACAGTGTTTGCCCAAGCCGGTGTCTCTGAGGGCGTATGAACTTCCCAGTCCCATTACTCCTATTTAGGAGTTCATCTCCAAATCTAATGTATAGATCAGCAAGCTGTTAATTCTCTTCTCGCAAGTGTAGGAAAGGATAAGATGCAAAGCTCACAAATGGAGGGAAGGAATGCAGAGGGAATCAGCAATTGTCTCATGGAAGAAAAACACAAGACATGGAATCGACTGCAGAAAGCAAAAGGTAATAATAGCGATGATCCCCCACAGGAGCAGAGTTTTTTAAAAAATGAATTATGCTGATTGTGAGAGCACAACCTTGGAAAACTCACACACTCAGTGCGTGCT
The DNA here is from genome assembly GCF_000687285.1 of Phaethon lepturus. Classification (NCBI taxonomy): domain Eukaryota; kingdom Metazoa; phylum Chordata; class Aves; order Phaethontiformes; family Phaethontidae; genus Phaethon; species Phaethon lepturus. The sequence continues at coordinate 41,717 of NW_010513957.1, forward strand.
CATAGTTCAGAGAGTAGCTCTGAAGGGTGGTTGATATTCAGCTTTCACTCTTTGTGTCAATCTTTTCCTGACAAGAGAGCGCTTTCTGCTGCTGGCAAATGAGCCTTTGGCATCTTCATGCTTATCATGGCACATGGACTTGCACCAAACTCGGAATCTGGCTCTTTGGTACAATAACCCAGCCAGACTGTTTAATAAGAGGAAGCATGCACAGTCTATCCCCAAGCTTTTTTCTTCCTTAACCATAGCTAAAGCAATCTTGAATATCGTTAAATTGAGGTGGGAAAAGATGGAAGTAATTCAAACTTTACTCTAAAACTGCTCGTTGACAGGCTTTCTGTGATAGTTCCAGCAAGATGGGAGAACTCTCCTTATTCCCTTTTAAAAGGAAAGTGGTTTCAGGAAGTACAAGTTTTAATTCTCTGCCTGCTGTAAGGAAAACCTGTCTGTGGTTTTCTCTTGGATCAGTCACATAACTGATTGAAATGCATGCATTTTTCAGTACATTGATATTTAATTTCTTTAGAGTTCCCATATCTGAATCTGATATTTTGTATTAAAAAGGAATTACCCCAAACCCTTCATTATAATGAAAAACCAGAAGCTGAGAGATGTCAGACACCGAGGTAACCATACTCTTTTATGACCCTGTCTTGCCCTTTACAAAAGCCAGCTTAAGTTGGTTAGAACTGCCTGTGATTGCTCATCTTTTCTAGTCATTACTTCCTGCATACATATAGCAGAAGAAAAGTCTTGTGCCAAAGAAGATTAATGAAAATCTACGTTACACTTCATTCAAAGCATCTGCCTGCTTTGGAAGTCATGCACTGGCACACATACTAATTAGAGCAGAACAAAATGCGCCTTTTTTTTTTTTTTTCTTTTGGGGAGGAAATTGAAAACCAAGAAGCTATTTTCTCCCTAATTTTTTTAAATGGTCACACCAGCTGTGCACATTAAACATCCCGTACGCAATGTGCATTTTGTGACCGAGACTGCTGCAGGGGTTAAAGCAGTAATTCTGCTTTCTTAGAAAAAGCACAATATAACAATCATCCTTGAAAAGGGAGAAGTCTACTTTTCTACAAATGAAAGAGTCAAAATGATCACTAAAAATATATATCTGAACCCTGAAAGAATCCACTGATGCTCTTGCAGATAGCGCTGTATGCTAGCTGCTGACTAAGAGGGAAAACAGATGGTATATTATGACTAATTTTTACAGTGGGAATAAAACACAAGTAATAATATGCCTATTAACAGAGACGACTGTTGAGGAATTTCCTGAGACTGTGGCAGGTATTGTGCGGTAAGACACGCTCATCCTGAGCTGATTTTCCTGCCTCATGGCTGGGAGAGGAGGGAAGGGGAGGAAGGGAAGTTGTTTAACCAGTGCAGGTGTCGTGCTGGGACAAACACGCGCTGTCCCTTTGCGTGCCTGCTGGTTGCGTGTTCTTCTCAGCGGCAGGATAGATCCAGCACGTAAACTCCATACGTGTTCCTGGGCATGGCCTTGCCCTTGGCAGTGGGAAATCCCTTTGCTAGAGGGGCCAGGACCCAGGAGGTGCAGGTAAGTTGTTGCAATGGAGCATTGCAGTCACAGAGGAGAAGTCAGCAAAGATCCTTTGAATTTAGAAGATCATCCGCTTGTCCCGTCAGGTACGAATGGCTAAGAGTCATCAAGGAAATGATTGCACGTGATGGAGAAGAAAGGGCTGATTCTAGCTGATCAATTTAACATTTGGGAGAAGATTTCTGAACAAAAAACCCCACCATCAAATATATGTACATAAAAAAAAAAAAGCAGCATAATCGCATTCCCAGGTGTCCATTTCCAGGAGATGGATGTGCTTGAAAGAAAGAACACTTTACAGAGCTCTTCATCTAGCTTGCTACGTGGCAGAATAACATACCTCAGTCTGTCAATTTTTTGTCATCAAAAGGCTATGAAATTCAAAGAAATGTGTTCTTTATACATTATTCAGCATAGCTTTCCAGTTGCATACTTTGTAAATAGCATTTTTAGGGGTTTTGAAATGATAAGAAGACAGGGGCTGGCCAATTTTCATTAGACTACCTTACATTTTCTGCACAACACAAAATAATTCTCCAGTGCTATAGAAAAAGGCGTAGTGGATGAAGAACACAATCACCTGTATTTTGTAAGTGCATGGCTACAGAAAAAAGACCCTTCTGTCAGTGAAATGTAGTTTGAGTAAAAAATCAGAGTACGTTAGCTATGTGGCTCCAATTTTGTATGTAAATTGCCTTCCCACACCCTCTCAGTATTAGTGCTTTGGTGACAAGCAAAGAATGTAATTCTGTTTTGAGCTTTTTATCTGATGGTAAGTCTCTGTGCTCACTGCTCCCTAACTTGTCACCACTGTGGTGAGATCGATTGCATCTTAAGTGCTCCAAGTCATAAGATATTTAGCATATATTCATTAAAATTCCTTCTTTTCCTCCATTAATATTTTTAAAGTAACTCCCTCAGGTTTTGTGTTCCCCTTGGGGTTAAAGCTAATTTTCAAGGACTTGTTTCAGTACATTGTTAGAAATATTTGCTTAACATTATATTTTTTTGGGGGGGAGGGGGGAGATTATTGCATTTCTCCAATTTTATTGGACTTGGGGGCCTCAAGGAGACATCCAGATAGTGTTACACTTCAGCAAACTGGCCTGGAAGATTTTAGGTTGAAAAGCTGGAATTGATTCCACCTCACAAATTCATGACATAGATATCTGTCTTTGGGTTATAAAACCGGGACCCAGAAAATACAAACCTGAGAGCTTGGATTGTCCATCTTAGTGAAGTCAAGTCGCAGAAATATTAATATTGATAGCCACAAAGATACTGTGGGGGAGAGGAGTAAATGCCAGAGAATGACAGAAAATATTTGAGGTAGAACCGATCGTAACAGTGGCTCCAGAGCAGATAAATAGCCACTTGTCCCAAGTACTTTTAGGTGGAAAGTAGAGATTTTGTAATGATTAAATGATTTTGGCTCTGCAAATAGTTTTATAATGGCAGGAGCAAGAGTAAACTACCCAACAGATGTTAGAATGGCTAATGATGGATTTATATTGGGAACATTACGGCATTTCTCTTGCAATTGCAGGCAGCTTAGGCTCAGGGCAGGACCTGAAGCTTTCAGCCTTTGGATCTCATGCAAATATCAGAAGCAAACCTCTGTGCTGGAGGAGGCAGGTCCTGAATTTCGGTAATGTGGCATTTACAAAGTTCAGATTCTGTCACAAGCTGTCTGCTGTCCTACAGAAAAGACAAGGAAAGAAGAAAAAGACGACCTGTTTTTTCGGAAGTGTCAGCGCAAGAAGCTTAAAATGATGCTAAAACCATTTATAACTTCCTGTGCTGGACCTTCATTTCCTCAGCTGCCTTTTCCCTCCAATAAAAATAAGCCATGCCCAGTAACCCTGCTGGTAACCAGCACTACGTTCATGTGGGATGAAAATAGATTTAAGTCTAAGAAGAGAGACACCTGAATGATAAACGCTCAGGTGTAAGTTCAGTGTTTGTTTTAATAGTGCTCAAGAGTTTGAAGAATGAAGCTGCACTGAAGGGGTGGCTTAATAATAGCATCGTTGGCTGCAGTATTGATTGCATGGGCTTGCAGACAGCCCTGCTTCAGGATAAAAAAATAAGATTTTACCGTGTTCAGAAAGAGATGCTTATAAGGCTCTTTAGGATGGCGTGTGGAATTAGCCTCCTCACTTCTCCCCCCAAATGTTGTCATGTCATGAGACACAATGAAGTTTCTGAATATAAACAAATACACCTTCAAATCGATAAAGTAGCCGCGGCCCCCAGCACTCACACACCTTGGGGCTGAGCCTGAGAGGAGAATCCTGCCTTGTTCTAACCGTCTCTTTGGGCTATGCACTGCTTTTCAGTGTGCACTATTTATAATAAGAATAAGTGAAGGAGTTGTGGAAAAGGGTCTGATGAAGCGTCTCCTCTCAGAATCGGGAACCAGCATCCTACCACAGCAGGTACGCCTTCAGAGAGGGCGTACCAGGACTTTCAACACTGATAGTATCTTCTACATTGAACTCTCCCACTGCAGTGGGAAGAGGGATACGAGCTCTCTGTAGCTTCAACACTTAAATACCACAAAAACGCCCAATAATAAGCAAGCAGAGAAACTGTTCAGTGGAACTAAGCCTGGCATGGACTGTAAGTAATGCTAATAATGTGTATTAGGGTGCGTTCTCATCTCTGTCCTCTTTTTATTTGGACTGTTTTAAACAAGTTCCTATCACTTCATTGTGTCTTATAGTCAATGCCTTATTACACTTGTCCAATATATCCCTTATTCTTTCTGATGTATTAAGATGGGTTGACATACTGTTATATTCCAACTTCGAGATGCTGGAGGCATAAAAAAAATTAATTCCTCTTCAAAAGGTGTTTTTTTGTTGTGGTGTTGTTGGCTTTTTTTTTTTTTACATTTCTCTTTCCGTTCCTTGCGGTGTGGGGGATATGACAGCAGGCGGAGGTGCTACAGGACATATTTCTCAATTCATGTTTTATCCTGCATATCAAAGAGCCTTGGGGCAACTGAGGGTATGAGCCTACAGGTTATTTAGCATTACCCAGGATAAGCAGCGTCCAAGGCTGTGGCCGCGCTTTGCCAGCTACACGCTTGACTTTGGAACAGGCTGAGGTTGTTGCAACAGCTCAGGAACAAGTGTGTGTGTTTGCTAAAAACGGCTCCAATGTCTCATGTGAAGACAGCCTAGAATTAGACAAATCTGAAGAATTTAGGCCTGTAAACCTGCAGGAGGCTGCTTAGGATAACAAGTAAATCCAGATTTAAATATTTAAACTTTTGAATATCTGAACGTTAATGCATAAATATGAAGCCCTGGAAATAGAGCTCTTTGTCAGCCTATGTGTAAGGTAAGGTAATGTAGTTATACCATAGCATTTCCTTTGCACTTTCAGTGCAGTGTTTTACTTCCGTCAAAATCAATTGCTGAGCTTTTTTAATGTGTTTGTTTAATTGTTTCAGTTACTGATGCAAATTCATATAAAATAGGTCTCCTTGCTAGAAAGGCAATCTGTGAGAAAAGCAAGTGCACTCTTAGTTTCTGCATATTTAAGAAATGCTCAAAAAAGAAAAGCCTGTAGGATTTATTAAAAGGTACAGTTTTAAGTGTGAAATAGGAATATATCAAGCTTGCTTGAGAAATGCTGAGAGCATAACTGTAGAACTATTACCACAGACGTGGCTTTGTGCTTCATATATAGACGGTTGTCTTTGGAGAAAACCAGCTATGATAGAGCTCTTGGAAACACAATGTTTGGATGAATCATTGTATTTTCTTGTGTACTTCCTTGCATGCTATAGACTTAAATTAAAAATAAACTAAACTGCCCTTGCCTGAGAGTGGAAGAATGGTCAAAAATATGATTCTACTCCAGAAATGGACAGTGCTGTTCCGCTTCAAGTTTGGTCTCAAATTCTCACATTTCTTAGTGTGTGAGTAAGAGTGCAGTGTAGGCTTAAACTATTCTTTATTGGGGCTTGTTTGTTTGTTGTTAAGTGCTTAATGCTACGATAAGGATTGAAAGAGAGAGAGAATTTGTCATCTCATAGTGCAGCCAGGTAACATTTAGTGGGCTTGGTGGTGTTGGGTTGGTGGTTGGACTTGATGATCTTAAAGGTCTTTTCTGATCTTAATGATTCTGTGATTCTGTGAAATGCAAGGTCTGGAAGAGCTTAATCCCTTCTCATCTAATAAAATGATGCTTCATCTGGAAGAAGGTGTAAAATTACTTCCTTTTTATCCACACCCCTGCTAAGACTAAAATTAACATAAAGAGGTCCTTAATAGCAGCTACTAAGCCATTGTATTAATTAAAAAGCTTTATAACATTTACTTTTAGGGAAAGCACCTTTTATTTTATTTATCATTATATCTTTAATTTGACACTCTAGAAATGATATATACTAATAACTTTCATGTCACTAGTGACTTTCAACATTTTTTTGGAAACAGCTCCCACACTGTTCTTGGCTATATATGTATGTATATATATCTTTTCATGAAAGTGGTGCTGGCAAAACATCTCCTGCCAGGACAGACATTGACAGCTGAGGCAGCCTGGAAATGCCAGTTAATTTGGTCATTACAAATTTTATACTAAATTTTGTCTCCTTTTTAGGGGAGTTGCATGGGTAAAGTAAAAGAAGGGAAAATGCTGGCTGATGGAGGAAATGATAAGGGTTCTACTTCAAATAATTCAAGCAGGGAAAAAACCTAACTAAATACAGTGATAAAATTTGCAAAAGATTATTGCTGACAATAAATACTAATTTTTTGCTTATTTTTCAGTTTCTTTCGGTATGACGTTGTCTGAAGATTTCACAGATCGCAAGGAGTGCAGCCTGTGGGGCAGAAAGTGCTGTTCTGCTGGAGCAGCAGAGGAGCAGAGAATAATAACCAGGTCTCTTGCTCCATAGTCCCATATTTACATAAAGGCTCTTCTTATGCTTGCATGTCATCGTGAAGTTGGTGCTACTCTAAATGCATGAGAAAAAATGAGATTTGCAGCAGGAAGGTGAAGCTCAGCAGGGGATTGTATCAACACGGATGGGCTGGATAAGAATCTGCACAGGTACAGGAACAACTTTCTATATAGATATACTTGAAAATTGCTGGTCGTCTTTCTGGATAAAAATGATACACGTACGTGTGTTTCCAGATTTTTTTGTAGCACAAACCGCCTTATGCTTCCTTGTAGCCATGCCAGTAATGCTCATGGCTGTAGATATGTCTCGGAGAGAAGCCTGCGGGGTGCACACACTGTTTGCCTCTGTGGCCACATCTTCCCTAGCGACTTTAATCCTTTTTCCTGCATGCTTCCTACAAGTGGTCCAAAAGCCATTTCCCCCCCCCCTTTTTTTTTTAAACTGTGTTATTCACAACTAGCCTGTTCTTTTGCACTTGGTTCTTAAATCTTTCTTTTCTTTGAAAGTCTAATTTGACTAAGGGCTGGACACTAAACTTCCATTCTTTCATTTAGTGGAATGGTAGCACACTCCTATCAAAGTGTAAGGGGCTGGTGCTGTCGGTATGGATTCAGAGGGAATGTCCAAGTCAGCTTACGAAACACAGAGTCGGGAAGTGAGAAGGACCAGTGCTGCCCATCCACTTGGGCACACTCATTTCATAAAAGGACGATTCTGAGTCAGTACGTGAGTGCAAGAGGAAAACTTTAGCCCAAACAGCTATCCTCAGATGCTTGCCAGTGCCAGCACAAGCAATCCCTTTCAGAAACGATGCCATGATTTCTAGAGCTGTCCATATAAACGCTTGGAATTCAGTCGATGGAGTATGGCTGAAGCCTTCTGCATAAAGGAAACAAGAAATCTGATTTAGGAAAGAAACCAGAAGAAATAGCTACTACCGAAAAGAAGCTACTGAAAGCAAAGCCCAGGGTCTCATGCTAGTTGGCATGCTGAATTATTGACCAGATTTTCATCAAAAGGATTTGGATCATTTTGAAGTGGGATGCAGGAATGTATAGTTGGGTTGAAATAACTAATGATCTAAAGCTTCGTATTAAACTCAACTACAGTTACTGAGTCAGTCCTGCCCACCCTAAACTCCTTTCACTACCTGGGATCCCTAAAACTGGAGCATTGTGAACTCGGTGAAAAATACTACATTTCTGTGTGTACGTTAAAAAAAAAAATTAACTTTTTTGAAATGATAAATGGTTGAATTAACACTAATTGTCTGTTACATTGTAACTTGCATTTACAGATTCCCACTGTGATACAAAAGCTGAAAGTATTTTTGCTTCAGCTGGTTAATGTATTCGGAGTCTTTTAACTATGGCTGGAAGTGATGAAAACATGTCATTTTTCTGACATGTATTCTCAACCAAGAATTCTTTACTTGTCTCTTGCAAGTACAATAGACTGTCTATAATAATATCTCAGCTCTAGCTGTGGTATTTTTGAAGCAGATGCTCATGTTACTCATCAACTCTTGCTCGTATTAGTATGCCTTAGATATACCAGTATCTCGTTGAAGGCAGTGAGATTTTTCATGGCATAGGTACACTCCAAGATGAATTGGGGATGCATTATCCAGTCCTTTGTGTCGAGATCTATGCCCACGGCAGAATGTAAAATCATCCCAGAGAATATAGCAAAAGGAAATTGCAAAATTTATCTAAATAATGTTTTGTAGGTAGCATTCACAGTGCATTTGGGAATGGCTACCATATGAACTCCAGTTTCTTTGGGCTTTGAAATTTGTTTTGGGGAATGAACATATTTCTGTCTTTTTTTTCTTTTCTGCACCAAAAATAGATTTTATCTTTTTATTTTTATGTTTAAATTTAAATGGAAACAAACAACAAGAGGAGGACCTCTCAGAAATTGTTATTTCATGCTTTCAAACCCTTACATTACAGTTTTATAGCTGTTCATAAGGTCAGTTGGAGCACTTACGTATTTTAGAATTGATGACATATTTAGGGCACTATATTGGCACTGTGGATGAGCAAAATTTATAGATAAACAGCTATAGAGGAATGCATATGTACACTAGCGCACAAAATGTTCTATCTACAGAAGCAAAACATTGTTGTAGCACCATGTATCCTTGCCTTTAAGTTTGACAGCCCGCACGCGTGCGCCGGTGGTTTGCCCCCATCCCTCACAGATGCTGCTGGATTCCAGCTGCCCTGTGACCTCTTTCTGCAAACGCCGCTGAGCGTAACACTCAACACTGAGCTCCTCAGGCCACGTCAGCACAAGCCTCCGTTCAACTCCGAAGAGCAACGTCTGTATGACCATTCAAACGCCGCAGGTACGTGAATCCTGAGGTGGTGTTTGTGAAACATTGTGAATTGCCTCAGAAAGAAAAGATGTTACTGCAACAGACACAACTACTTTTGAGGTCTTTTTCTGGACCATGTAACTTCAGGACAGTAGTTGTGGGTGTGGGTGGTCAAAGCTTAGCCTGTGTATTTTCAACGGTTTGTCTCAGTTGCTGGAAATAGTGCTGCATATGACATACGTGGAAGGGAATTAGTTTGGTGGCTGTAGCGTAAACTCATTATTTCAGGTATTGTCATTTCATCTTTCTCCTGTGAGCATGAATTTACATATCTACAGAAAGAATAGTGAAGAATTACGATTTCTAGAAACGTTCACCTTCTAATTGAGACTGCAGTGAAATTATTAAATTAATTTAAAAATAGGATTCTTTAGAAAGTAATCTGACAAAATGGAGAGGGTTCACTACAGGGCTACAAAAATGATTCAAGGTTTGGAAAACCTGCTACATAATTAGAGGCTTAATTAGTTCACTCTTCTTTAAAAGAAAATTAAGAAGTGGTATGATCATCCTACAAATACTTATTTTGTTGTTCCTAGTGACAGCTCCTTTCTCTCTCACGCAAAAGCATAACAACATCCAGCCAAACTACTCAATGCCTAAAAATAAGAAACAATACTTCTAATTGGATGGATAGATAACTGGTCAAAAGAAGAATGGATACTTGAAATCTTTAAATCAAGATCCTTGACTTCCTAGAAGGAGGAACTTAGCTCAACCACAGCTTGATCGGGGCTAAAGAACATTCACCAAAAGGTCACTCTGAAGGAGGAGGTATGATGATAACAATTCTTTCTGCCCTTGTAATCTGTGGCTCGTATATACGGGAGATAGATAGGTAGCAGAGAACAGACCTTATTTGGAATACACACTATTTGACAGCCTACTGAAGACTTCAAGGCCAAAGTGAATTCCATGATAATGGCAATTAAAGCATAGCTGGCTATCTTTCCAGGTTAGGCTTTTGAGTTAATCATGCAAAGGTTGTTATTAATGCCACTCAAGCACAGCAGAACATGTAAAACCACCTCTGAGAAAAATGGGTTGCAAATTTTATCTTTCTCCCCAGCCAATTAAAAAGTGGATTGGGGTTGGGTTTTTTTTTGCTAAGCTGTTTAGATCTTTTTTAAGAGTGACTACTTTAGAATACAAGGCCTATTCCTGCATATCTAAAATATTTTACTGGAATTTCAGGTGTACAAACGGAATTTACTTGAAATTGGATAGATGAAAAAAAAATGGTATAACTAAGTTCATGTATCTTTTACTTCAGCAAAGTAAATATATACTGAAGTGAGATAAATAAATACTGCCATAGTAGGGAGGCAGACAGACAAAGAAATCAAATAATTTTGGAAGTATGCTGTGTAGAATGGGTAGATACAATATGTAGTATGGCATAAAATGTGATTGTATAAAAAAGAAAACCAATTGTACTTCTGTTTTGAAATGCAAATCTTATTCACAGAGTTGCTACCCACTATTCCATGTGGTTTGCCAAATCCTTGATGAAAAAAAATATTTTCTTCATTCATTGTAGAGAAGCTGTTTCTATTCAGATACATAGCAAGAGTTCTAATTATGAAACATTTCTTCTCTTAGTTTGTGCTCCCATTGCATAATTTTATCTCCCTAGATAGCCCTTTTCGTTCACCTTTTCTCCGTAATGAGGAAGCAGACGCTGTTTGAATCTTTGTTCGTAGAGCAGGACCTGCGTTGTCAGGGGTTGAGTCTTTTGCTGAGGATGAGCTCTCTGCTGTGCCTCCACAAGGAACATGCTGCCAATTATTTTTAGGGAAGAGCTGACTTACAGTAAACATCTCTCTTTTAATGGTGACAGATTTAGCTAGGAGAGTGAAATAATACATCTTGTAGAAAGAGGGAACTGACCAAATTATTGAAGGAGAAATTGCTCCTGCCAGGTACTAAGAAATCTGGTGGCAAAGCAAAAGTCTCCAAACCCTGGAAGGTTTTATCCATCTCTTGAATAATACTATTTTGCAGTTTTAGAGCATTTCATGTCTTCAAGGTGCAGAACAGATGTTTCTTAATTCTCCTAATGGTTCTGTGAAGCGGGTGAGCATTATCTTGGCTTTACAGATGAGCAAAGGAGTGCAGAGAGGTCGAATGATTTGTCTTGGACCATGGTGCGAATCAATGTCAGAACCAGGAACAGGATCAAGAAGTGCTTGGGAGTACATGCCCATGATGAAACCACTCAACCACACTGTATCCATCATAAGAAATGGAAATTAATTTTTAATATTCCCGTTTCTAAAGTGAGATTTTGGATTTTAGAAAAATTAAATATTTATTTCATTATGTATGACTTCATAAGCCTATAACTTATACCAGATAGATTTATTGGCTTTTTTTCCCCATGATAATTATATAGTCCTTGTTGATCTAATGGGCTTGTCATTTTTAGTAATGTATCCATCTGCCTGAAGAAACAGCATTATTTGCCTCTTATGTACTTAAGAGCAGAGTGGAACAGTATGCATATAAAAATTACACCGAGCTTCAATATTAAAATGAAGGGGTTCTCCTTCTCCGAAACACAGATTAAACATACTAAATTAATTTGCAACTACTTCAGTCTTCTAAGCAAATTTAATCCTCTGATATTTATCAGGCTGGCAGCATCGCAGTCCGCTATTTACTTAAAATATTGAATATTTAAACTGCTGATATGTAGCAATGACACCAGCAGATTGCAAAGAGTTTACAAACATTAGTTAGTCTGCCTTTAGCAGGGAAAAAAAAGCACCCAGCGCCTCTGCCTGGACGGTCCTTCAGACCTACCTGCAGGACAGTGTTTGACACTGCCTGGGAGAGAGAATGTTCAGGACTGAGACAACTGCAGTAAGAGAGTCTTCCCGTAGTCCCAGCAACCTCCTTTTTCTTCAGAAACTCATGAATTACTTTACTGCTTGATAACGTGACACTGAAGCCTCTGCGGCCACGGCATCACCATACATGTAAGTTTAAAATTCCAGTCCTTTTGCCCAGTCAGCCTCAAAAATTAATTTCTTTCCATGACTCAATTTTTTAATCAAACATGTTCCTTCCCGCAGCCACATGGCTCCTACTTTCCGTGTGCAGGAAAGAGTCTCAGTCTCCTTGCCCAACAAGTCTAAGACTCCTCTCATTTCACAGGGTTCCTGCTATATTTTTTCTGGTAAAAACCAGATTAAACTGCATCTTCTTTGGTATAAATAGTATATTGGAAACTGGGAAAACTGTGACATTCAACATAGAAACTCTAAAAAGTATCCTGACATTTTCCACGAATGAACATTGCATTTTCAGCTAAAAATAATAAAAAAACCCATTAAGCATTTTCATATTTTTATTCCTGCATTATTATGCCTATGATAAATTTGGAGAATCCGACAGTTGCATTCAACCAGAGAGTCAGAAGGAGGGCCCTGCTGGGTATTTTTAAATAAATGTGTCCTTTAAAGGTTAAGTACAAATGAAAGTGTGTAGCATTCTTGTTAAATTACACCGATGTTTTAAAGACAGCATTGCCATCATATAATTCAAACCAAATAACATCTTCGACAAAAACAAAGATTGAGGGAGGGGGAAATAGTGACACAGAGGAATCTAGACCCGGCATAGGTATAGGAAAGAAGACGCCAGCGGGGAGATTTCTACTTAGCAGCGCAAGGGTCAGAACTAATTACCGAAGCAAGAGGTTCTCATCTGTGTTGCCTCCCTTGGCCACCCCACCGGTGCCCTGTCCCTCTCCACACAGCCTCACGCATGCGGGAGAGTTTGGCCAGCATGCTACCGAAACGGGGAGAATTTAAAAGGGGCATAAGCCATGGAGGTAGCTAAAAGACTCCTGTCGAGGATTCCCGGGGTGCGGACGGGTCAGCGGTGCTATTTACCGTTGCGGTAGGTGCAGCTACTGCTTCGCCACAGAGCTTGACGCGGAGGAGATGCCTGCTACAGGCCTGAGTGGTGACGCTGAGGTAGATCCCCTTTTCCTTCAGCTATTAAATGAGGGGGAGAGGACACAGGGAAAAAGCAAAAGGACTGGAGAAGGGAAACTGTTTATGATACTATTTCTTCATTTCACTTCAAATGATCTTCTGTTTCTCTTACAATAGATTAGGTAACCATTTTTTCCTTTGTCTTGTGCCATATATTGAAGGCCATCTCATCGTACCTGGTTTGCCAGTCGTACCTTGCTCGTTTATAAAACAAGTTGACTGACAATAAGTCAGGGGACTGCGATTTGAACAACTCATTGTAACTGGCCTGACAATCATTTCTGTCTCGTTTATAGCGCAGTTTTGATTGACAATAAGTCTGGGGCTTGGCAGATGGTTAGTTTGTTTTTCCCCGAATGAATATTTCTAGCTAAGACAAGACATCTATTCCTAAATAGTCTGGTAGATAATTTGTGAAGAATTCTAGAAGGGTGATGTACTGCAGCATTATTATTAAAAAATTAAATATTGTTCTTTGGCTTTGTACCAATTTTACTTTTAAGATGATGGTTTTCTTTCTTCCTCCTCTGCCAGCTATGTCTCTATTTTTCATCAACATTATTAAAGCATGGTAGAATTACAGTTTATATATTAGTAACTTATGTAGGTTCTTTGCAATTTTTCTTCTTAACAAGTATCAGAAAAGCTATTACCTACTTTGCAAAAGCAATGTCCATGTACTATAATGGGGATGTCTGGGGAATTCTTCAGTGGTTGCTGCCTGTGCATTGTTGACTGTAGCCAGTCACTTTCAGGATATCGTCTTTATTTTTGTAGAGAGGGAATTCTGGCACTCGCTATGTTGTTGGTAAGTGTTGTCTCTAAATAAATACACTTTCTCTGACACTTGGCACACTACTGCCTTCCATGAGTGGGTCTCAAAGCCAAAACCAGCAAAGTTTGTGGTGATGTAATAGCAAAGGGGTGGTTTGCAGTGACCTTCTCCAAAACTTGGCCTGGAATCAATGCCAAAAAAGTCCATGGAACATTCCCTGTGCAGTAGAATAACAACCTGTCAGGGTGCCTAATGCATCTGTACCTTCCCTGCAATGTCCAAAGGCAGAGAAAAGTGAGAGTATTTAGAAAAAAATCCAACGGCAGCAGATATTTGCGTATTAGCATTGCTCTGCAGTTTCAGTCTGATCTTTAGGCGTTTCGATTGGATATACTTCATGAATGCACTTCGCTGCGGAGGCAGGTGGAAGGGCAAGGGAGAAGGGTTCAGGGGCAGGAAATCAATAATGGTGCCATTCCCGGGATGAGGCTGCAGGTTCTGCAGCCGCTTACAAATCCATTATTCACATCAGCTCTGGTGTCCACGATTTGCAGGGTACTGCCTGCGCTATAAAGGGCATATTCTTCATATCCTCTACACACCCTTACAAGATGCATTTAATTAAAGAAGTAATACAGCTACAGAGAAATACCAGTTGATATTTTCATAGAGCACCCATGAATTTTTTAACTAGAGGGATATGATCTCTTCATAGTTTAAATGTGCTACCTTCACATGCAAATACTTTGTGTACAAATATTGGAAAGGTTTTCTCTAGTCACTGAGTAAATATTCTGCTCAGAAATGGTTTCAAAATTCTTCACAAAGAATCTAGTCAGCTATAGCATTTAAATATGATTGAGGGACTGAAGATTGAACAAGCAAAAGAATAAATTGCACTTGAGCTATTGAGGAACAAAAAGTAGAACAGGTGTGTTTGTGTCTACGCTTGTTGCTAAAGGATGAAAGGGTGAAGAAAAACTTTAAATTGATGCTGAAAAGACATTAGACTGCAGAATTCTGACGCAAAAATATTCAGTAGAACAAGAAGTCTAAAATGAGAGCTAAAGGCACTAAGCCAGAGTATTGAAATGTAAAGTTTGTTCACAGTGGAGAGAAAAATATTTATTCCTTGTTTTCTATTCCAAATAAATTTCTTTCTGATGCTGTAATCTCATGCTGTTGTTTTTCTCAAGACATGACTTTGCTTATTCCCGCTTCTAAAAATCATCGCAGCTAGTGGTGCATTTAATCAGCCTTTTTGCTATATGATATTAAATAGGGAGCATCTTCCCATCAAACACCTGAACTGGTGAATTCCCCCAGTTAAACATCAACATTTTGAACAAGGAAGACTAACACAATAAAAAAATCAAAGGGAACAGACCTAAATTTCAAAGATATTCAGGGCTAACGTAACATGGCACTGAGCTCTCTCCTTACACAGAGAGCTGTTGGCTTTAGGCATGCTACATGCAACATGTTTTACATCTGGATCAGTTAGAAAAATCTTAATACTGCTATCATTTCTCAGGGTTTTTTTCCTGAACAAATGGTAAAGAATATAGCAGCCACTGTTGCTGCTGTAAGGATTTCAAAAAACAGAACGGCTGTGTTTTCTCAGTCCTATTCATTTGGTATCCAGCATTCAGACAGTGATATTCACTATCATCTTTTTTAATTAGCTACTGATGGGCTGTTTGGAGCACAATAGTAGCCAGTTGTGGGGTAGAAGCAGACACAGTTGTTCTTGCCACCTTTCCAGGTCCATCTAAAGTGATTTCTACTCCATGACTAGGAGCTGAAGCAGCCATTTCTATAAGCTGGAAAATAGAAGCACCTCTGAACTCTGTCTTTTTTCTTCCTGGGGATGCCCTAAGCTGTGCTTTCACTAGTAGTTAAATTTCAAAAATGTTCTTAACTATGGACCCCCCCCCCCCCAAAAAGAATGGGAAAATAGACCATTTTGTCCTCTGGGGAACCATAATGGAAGACTGTGGTGCAGGAAAGGAAGATGCAAGACCGAAATTGGAAGCTCTTAATTTTTTTAATATGAACTCTCACCAAGCTGACCATACAAAAAGGGAAAATAAAAATAACAGCTTGTGGACACAGAGCAGAAGGAAAACATGGAAGCCCATCTTCCCTGTTCAGTAGTCTATTCCTAGGCAGCGCTACTTAAAGTAAATATGCAAAGACATAGCAAAATATACAATTTTTATTGTCATCTTTCTAAGCAACTGCCAAACAAACAGCTTCCTCTGATTTATTACAATTATTAACATTGGGCCATTAAACAGTATTACAGGTGACATTTATTTTTTTTTTTCTCCATACTTCCAATTATCATGTCGAAGTTACGCATTCATAGTTTTAAATAAGAGGGAAATTCTTATGTCTATGTGAAAACCTTTTCCCTCATCCTTGTCTACAAGAAATACAGATTCTTGCTGCCTTTTTTTTTTTTATCTAAAACAAAACTTCCCAGATAGTACAATACTTGGAAGACAGATTTTGGTGGGTTTTTTTTTTTTAAATTTGCCACTCCCTTTTCTATAATACTTTTTCACGTTTAGGAAGGAAAAGGATATGGTTAGGCAGAAAAGACAATTTTCACTTGTTCTACCACTACTGTGGAAACACACTTCCATTATATGATTGAAAGAATTGACTTTCAGCTTTGACAAGTTATAAATAGAAGGCATTGTCGTTGTCTAGCAGTTCCCCTCCAAAAGAGAGGTAACTGAGTAGACGAATAAAATATTTGCATTAAAAATTATTTTCTAAGTTAAATTTCAAAGTAGCTGCTGAATTATTTCCATAGCAGTCCTGTCAGCTCATGCTTTAAGTAGAAACTTCCCTTGCTTGTTTTGTGTGTTTGGTTTTTTTTAAAGAAGTTAAAAAAACAACGGCCAAAATCAAAATAACTGAGCTTGGGGAGAGTGTGAGAGTTCTTCAAGTTACCTGAGACGGAGGCTTTTCCAGCCCTGCCATTCGTACGACGCCTGTTGAGGCGCTTTGCTCTTCAGCGTCCATCTCCGATCCCGTAGCATTGGAAGCCCTCGCCGCTCAGACCGCTCGGGGCCCAGCGA
>NW_010513958.1:0-17101 GCF_000687285.1 Phaethon lepturus
CAACCTTAATGATTCTGTGATTCTGTGACAAATATGACTTTTTGCTTGTATATTTCAAAGTATTTTAAAGAGGCCTCATATAGATGAGGAAGCTTCAGAAATATCAAGATACCCAGCCTACCAGTGGCAGAGCCAAAAACCTCCAAACCAAAACACTGCTTCAAAAATCATCAACCCAAATGTAGCTCTCCATGTCACCATACTATTGCAACATGAGCTTGAGTTTGCAAGAGGGTAGGAGCATCCACTTATTTTGAGAGTTAGTTTCCTGCAGTTCACCAGGAGAGTGAATACGTAAGATGTCTGTTTAGCTGGTGACTTTCAGGAAGAAAAAACTGTCTCTGTTCCACACAGGTTCTGTATACCAATGGCAAATAGGAAAGGAAATTCCCCAGTATGTGCTTAGTGTGAAAAGGAGGAGCATTGCTTCACTCATGTTTGGTACTTCAGACTGTCAAGATTTCAAGGTTTTTACTGAGTGGCAACAGCAGAGCAGCATCAGCCCTTTCCACATTTTCACTTTAACTGTCCCCATTCTTCATCTTCTGTGATTAATCAGGAATAACAATTTAACAGCACTGTAGTGCCTGCAATGCTCCATCCACATAATCTTCTGATACAGATCCATCTGACGGCTCTGCTGTTCTTGAAGAACTCTGTATTTTTCTAAACTTTGGTTCAGGATTTCAGTCAATGACATGTATGTGCTATAGGTTCAGCACATCCTGGATGCATAAATCTATTAAGACTCAGTTGTAACCCTCAGAAGTGGATAATTCCAGGCTTTCTAGATATCACACAGCTTGGTGAAAGCGGTAAAGATGCCAAGAAATCATGGATGAACATATGAAGTCTTACAACATCATCCACACATGACTTAGAGGTGGAGAAAGAGGCCTTGTTCCAGGAATAATGGATGTATACAAGCCCTGTATATTTAAAAAATAGTGGAATCTTCGGCATAATTTGTAAAATTTTTAAAAAAGATTAGTCCATCCTTTTCATTTATTACCAATTTATGATAAATATATGCATGGGTAAAAAACATGACCAGTTATTTTGGTGTTTCTATGGCTAAACAAGAATCCATTCTGCTCATATAAACTGTAAAAAACTATATATATTTAAATTGTTTCCTGTCTGAATACACTAACAGATGAGAACCATATTTGTTGGATCCAAACTGTGGCACTGAAATAGAAGAAAAATGAAACTATTTTGTAACTGCATCAGCATCCTCAGATCTCCAATTAGATATTCTACCAGGTGCTAATCCTGCCAAAGACACTCATTTAGGCATATGCCTATACTTGAGCTGCTGCAAGGCTACCACGTCTACCTGGTTATCACTACATGGCAGGAAGTCATACTCATCATGTTTCTAATTTCTTTCTGTGAACTGCAAACAAAATTGTCAAGTAGCCACCAGAGATTTTGGGAAACTTGTTATATTGTTGAGACATTGATCTTCACATTCAGTCTGGCTGCTGCTTTAAGCTTGATTTTTCTGACAAACTAAAGCAGATTGAAATTTGATATCTCCAGGTAGATTCATCCCCATATTGTAATAAAAAACCAGCATTGTAATAATGTCAAACCAACAGCCAGTGCTCAAGTTGGGGTACACACTCTATGTCATATGGTTCAAAATGTTCTACTCAGTTTATCTGGTCAGAGCTGAGCTGTGCTGGATGTCAAAAAAAACAGACATGAACACATAGTACTTACCCTCAAAAATTCCCAGACTGTCATAGCATTGTAATTCTTACATAGTACAGACCCAACCATTGAACTACAGTTCCTCAGCTTCCAAGACAGTTTAAATGCCTATGTAGAAGCATTTCAGGAAGAAGTGCAAAAGCAAAGACTGAACTAAATGCTCTCCAGAGAAGCAATGTTGACAAAGGTATCAAATCAAGTCATATATGGTTCATTATATAGACATTTTTTTCACATCTTAAAAACAGCTACACTGAGTTTATCATGATTTCTGCAACCTCACCAAGCTCCCTGAAAATTTCTAATCAGAAGCTTTTTTTCAGCTCATTATGAGCTTAACTTGCATAACTTTTCTGACTCCGTTACACATTTTCTTTCAATAACCATTATTCAAAACAAGTTTATAGATTAAAGTGACTTTTCTTTTACCTTTCATCTGCTTTGAATAACGTATTACTTCATAGTAAGATTCAAGATATCTTTTCCTCCTTCATTTATCATATGCACTGATTGAATTAATTTCAAATTAGGCTGCAGGCTATTTTGGGCAAGGGTCATTTCCAGCAAGGTATTTGCAGAACATTCACAACAAATGGGTCTGCTACAATTGGGCACTAGCAGAGTACAATAACAGATGTTATTAAAAACAACAGCCGCTTTAAGTTCAAAGATCGGGTGAGGTGATGTCTAAAAACAAATGAGACAATTTCATTCTGCTGGCTAGTGAATAGTGATGACTTCAGAAAATGAATTCAGTGTTTGCAGCTTCTGCTGAGAATACCTGACTGATGGGAGTCCTGGCCATTGCCACTTGTCAAAGCTGTCAGAGCATAACCTTGATGTGTACGTTTCAGCACTGCCTGCTTCTCTCTGTCACTTTCACTATGTGCCGAGCTCTAATTTGTTGATTACAAATTGATGGTCATTTTGGCATTACTGGATTACATTTTGGCACTGGTGAGGCCGCACCTTGAATACTGTGTTCAGTTTTGGGTCCCTCACTACAAGAAGGACATTGAGGTGCTGGAGCGTGTCCAGAGAAGGGCAACGAAGCTGGTGAGGGGGCTGGAGCACAAGTCTGATGAGGAGCGGCTGAGGGAACTGGGGTTGTTCAGTCTGAAGGAGGCTGAGAGGAGACCTTATCGCTCTCTACAACTACCTGAAAGGGGGTTGTGGCGACGAGGGTGTTGGTCTCTTCTCCCAAGCAACTAGTGATAGGACGAGAGGAAATGGCCTCAGGTTGCATCAGGGGAGGTTTAGATTGGATATTAGGAAAAATTTCTTCACTGAGAGGGTGTTCAGGTATTGGAACAGGCTGCCCAGGGAGGTGGTGGGGTCGCCATCTCTGGAAGTGTTCAAGAAACGTGTGGATGTGGCGCTTCAGGACATGGTTTAGGGGACATGGTGGCGCTGGATTAATGGTTGGACTTGATGATCTTGAAGGTCCTTTCCAACCTAGTGATTCTGTGATTCTGTGATAATGTGATTTTCTCCATTTAATATTCTCGATGCTGCTTCTCCACTCTGCTTTTTATACAAGCCCAAGAGAGGTACAACTCTTGGCACTTAAGTGCTCTCTTACACCTAAAAAACGACATAAAGAAACTTCAGAAGAATCTGGCATACTTGCAGAATGGTAACTTGAATTAAACTAGGATATGTTTCTTCTTTTCTCCATGCTGTTTTTAATTTTTTCTTTGACTAAGCAATTTTCTAAATTGAAATAAATTGTTATAATGCAACATACAATAGAATTAGTAAGGCCATTTAAATGTTTAAGGCCAAGAATGCCAGCATATCATCACTTTAAGTCTAATTTATAGTGAACATCAGTGAAGAGCTGTCCATGTGAAGATTTTAATAACATCGTGCAATGTGTATGAAACTGCTATCTATAGCAAGAGCATGACAACTCATGGCAAATCAACATATTTATTAGTCAGCAAAATCGGCAGTACAAAACTGCTGGAGAAATTCAAATAAAATAATGGTCAAGATCAGACTTAAACCAGATAGTATTATCCAAATGAAATACCACTGGAATTAATACGTAACCTTTGTAACATAGTATAATATTGGAAAAGTGAAAATATTCCTTGAAGGTAGAATACTTAATGCACAATAATTCTTTGAAACTGTAGAGATTTGTAAATCTTCTGATAATAATATAAAGGTTTCCTATCATTCAGATAAAAAACTCTTAGGTCACTGATACAGAAAAACAGTTTCATAGAAGAAAAATCATAGTAGAGGATGTCATATCACATGTTCTTTTTATGAGCTGTGCATGTAGCCCAGTCTGTAAAGTAGTGAAACTTCACATCTTCTGGAAAGCTCAGAAAGATAATAACTTTGTAGACACCTGGAGAGTGTTTCAAATACCTAACTGTGGGGATTTAGTGCCATTTTTGACCCTAGAATAATTGCATGGATTTGTTTATATGACATATGACCCACAACAGACACAGATCCTTTGAAGAAACACCTGAATATAAGGCATGAGACCCTAGAACATCTAAAGTGGTACTAGATGACTAAGTTTAACAGTCTGAATCCTGTGTTCACCCCTGCTTAGCTGCCTTGCACGAGCAGCTGATAGACATTGTTGTCACTCATAGCCCTCCATTCTTTCATCCTTTTTCAAGCAACTTGCTTTTCAAACAAGTTGAAAACAATAGTGACTCCTATCTTCCAAAAAGGGCAGGAAGAAGGATCTAGGGAACCATAGACCTGTCAACCTCACCTGATCCCTGGAAAGGTAATGGAACAACTGATCCTGGAAACCATGTCTAGGTACATGAAGGACAAGGCAGCAATCAGGAGTAGTCAGCATGGATCCACAAAGAGGAAGTCATGCTTAACCAACCTGATAAACTTCTATGATAAAATGACTGGCCTGGTAGGTGAGAAGAGAGCAGTGGATATTGTCTACCTTCACTTCAGTAAGGATTTCCTACTGTCTCCCGCAAGATCCTCATAGAGAAGATGTTCATATACGGGCTGGATGAGCAGACAGTGAGGTGGATTGAAAACTGTCTGAACAGCCAGGCCCAGAGGGTGGTGATCAGTGGCACAAGGTCTAGCTGGAAGCTAGTAGTTAGCGATGTAACCCAGGGGTCAATACTGAGCCCAATCCTGTGTAACATCATCATTAATGGTCTGGATGGTGGGGTAGAGTATACCCTCAGCAGGTTTACTGATGATACAGTGGGAGTGGCTGATCTCCCACAGGGTTGTGCTGCCGTCCAGAGGGACCTCAACAGGCTGGAGAAATGGGCTGATAGGAACCTAATGAAGTTCAATAAGGGGAAGTGCAAAGTCTTGCACCTGAGGAGGAACAGCCCCATGCACAAATACATGCTGGAGACCACCCAGCTGGAAAGCATCTTTGCAGACAAGGACCTGGGGGTCATGGTGGTCCCCAAGTTGAGCATGAACCAGCAATGTGCTGTTGTGACAAAGGTAGCTAATGGTGTCCTCAGCTGCACTAGGAAGAGTGTTGCCAGCAGGTCAGGGGAGGTGATACTTCCCCTCTACTCAGCACTGGTGAGACTTCCTCTGGAGTATTGTGTCCAGTTCTGGGCTCCTCAGTGCAATACAGCCATTGGAGAAAGTCCAATAACAGGGCACAAAGATTATTAAAGGACTGGAACATCTCTCCTATGAGGAAAGGCTGAAAGAAATTGAACTGTTCAGGCTAGAAAAGAGAAGACTCAGGGGGAAATCTCTTTAATGTGAACAAGTACCTGAAAGGAGGGTGTGAGGAAGACATAGCCAGGCTGTTTTCAGTAGTGGTCAGTGACAGGGCAAGAAGCAATGGGTAACAAAACTGAAACATAGATTTTTCTCTCAACATCAGGAAACACTTTTTTACTGTGAGGGTGGCTGATCACTGGCACAGGTTGTCCACAACAGTTGTGGAGTCCCCCACCTTGGAGATATTCAAAAGCTGTCTGGCCATGGTCCTGGGCAACTGGCTTTAGGTGACTATTTAAGTGGGAGGTTGGACCAGATCACATCCAGAGGTGCCTTCCAACCTCAACTATTTTGGGATTCTGTGAAGGGGAAATCAAAAGACCTCTTGATACTTCAAACATTCAACCCACATCCCTACACACCTAACAAAAATAACACCATCCAAGTCCACAGGCTATGAACATCCTAACATATGAATTAAGGAGTCTTTAACTCCAAAGTCCCTCTCAGCATAGAAGAGACTGTGCAATTCTCAAATTACAGATGAACAACTATGTGTAACTGCTGAAGGTGTTCTCACACACTTGGAGAAACTTATGCATTGCTACAGATATATGCCCACCTATGGTTCAGGCACATCTGCATAGTAGTGCATGTATCAAGAACACATTTGCATAATCATGCAAAATACTCACCTGCTTGCAGAGAATTAGATTCCTGGGATACAGCAGATAACACCTCTACTTTAACATGCTTCAAATTGCATTAGGTTTGTGCTTCTCTCCAGACTAATGGAGTCCCATGGCTAGCTCCACAAATATTGCTTCAATTACTATGGGAAAAGTTCCAATATATTTTAGAGATAATCTCTATCGTGCATTTTATGCCAGTGGATTTGTGGACTTTACATTATAGCATTTTATCTTGTGTTTTTCTTTTTGTGATGCAGTTCATTAAATGCATTTCTTCCTGATCCTGTTGTATTCATTTTGATTCACTAAAGCCCTCTGAGACTGAGAAAAGGCTCCAGGGTATATATGCTCAAAACAAACCTGAAACTCTGGAGAACATTCATTCTTCTTTACATATCAACATTCTCAGCTCAATTTGTTGCAGTAATATTAAAATTAAACAATTAAAAAGCAAGGAACCATGTAGGAATTATTCTTTCTACACTGCTCAAAATGCTTTCATTTTTAAACAACTAAATGATTTCTATCTATCTCATTATTTGTACTAAAAAATAAAACATAAAGACTTAATGCAATACAATGAACTTTCCCCAGATAGCTATCTTACACATTTTCCTACAACATTTGCTTTCAAAGGCATGAGTAACATTGCAAACCAGTAAACTGCTACAGAAAGAAACCATTTGACATTCTGTAAGTCACTTTGTCAATAAAAAAAAGAATTAGAGACCCTTGTTTTCAACAATGACAGCAGACATCTCATACCAGCCAAGCTCTGAAACTGTTAGACATTTGGCAGTTCTCAATTTTTGTTGAATGGAAGAAAGTAAAACAGTAGGTGATACAGATATTGTAAGTTTATAATTCAGACAACCTTGTCATACTTTGACTATTCCTTCATAAATTTTGATTATTTTAACTTTTTTCAAGTAAAGTGGAAAATTCCATAGTGTTGAGTACTTTCTGTCTACTTAGAAAAAAACAAGCTCAGAAAAAAATAGGTGTTCTGAAGGAGTATTTGCATTACGTCGCAGTCTTATAAAAATCTATGAGAGCAAATTAGTTTAGAAAGTGGGGAAAGAGGTGGATGGAACAAAAGCTGTACCTTTTAAATGTCAAGAAACATGACAATGGCCTGTATTACCATACACAGTCCATATCTGAGGTCTGTTTATAAACTGGTTCCTAGACTACCTTTCCTACTAAAAATAGAATCTTTCTGGGGAGCCATGTATTTGCAGTTCCTTATGTCATATTTTCAGGCTTCAGATACCACTTACGTATGGAAACAGGTAAACAGAAAACAGAACCATAACACTTCCTTCATCTCACCTCCCTCCTTCCTTCCTTCCCCTTTCAAGGAAGCAGAATCGAGGACATACTTGTCCACGCTCCTACAAACCAAGTTTCAAATTAGTTTTTACTGATTATAAATCACCTACGTGCTAAGAATTACATCTGTATCTATAACTGGTGTCTCACTTTCATTGGAGAACAACTAAGTGGAAAAGAGTGAGTCTAAAGAAGTACAAATTTTTTTATATATATATAAAGCTGAAAGGAAATTTACAGTGTGAGATTACTTTAAATTAAAAAGGTATTGAAGAAAATAATATAAATTATTTTGAAATTTTCTTCAAAAGTTTTTTGTTATTATTGAACAGTCAAGAAAATATGGTAAAATTTGACCTGAGCCTGTAATATTTGCAGAAAAATTATAAGCATTTCACCCTTTTCCATCAAGAATTTCTAAGAAACAAAGTCCATGTGGTATACCTGAAATTTGTTATTATGCCTCTTGGACTATCCATAAGGCATTATACTATCTATATGTCAAATAATAATACACCAGGAAATTTCTCATTTTTCACTAAAATGTGCTTAGTGCTGTTTGAAAGTTCTGCTAAATTACTCAGTCTGCTCCTATGGAGCATTTTTTCTCTTTTGTGAACCTCCAAGAGACTTATTTTGAGATCAGAGGAGGGTACAAGAGTACGTAATTTTATTTTATTGACTTTTTTTTTTTCTGGTGACCAAGACATAGATTATTTCACAAGTTACTGAGAAAGTATTTTATTACAACATATTATACTGGTAGGTTCCAGGGATAACTTGTACAGTCTTCTTATGTGATTCCAGGTTGGTTGCTTATAAGTAGCTCTTTTGCATTTTCATACTGTCTTGTTTATACAAATGTGTTGTGATTTGTAGCTGTATAGTTAAATGCATGTCAGACGATATATGGTATGTAAGTAACAGATAAAGAAGACAGTATAACACAAGCTGGCAAAATTAATCAAGAAAAATATCTGAGAATTGCTGTTATCTCCTGCCAGTTACACATATATTTTTTTTAACTGAGCTGCAAAGGAAGTATTTAACAGTAATTTATCTGGATGATGTTTACCCACAGCATCATGAACATCTGAAAACTGAAATGTAGTAGCCTTTTTACTACACTTTGCATTACTTGTTGTGTAAGTTATATGAAAATTAGGATACAAATGGATGCTAATCAACTATGCATTTCATATGAGTAAAATCCTGAATCTTGCACAAATTTCAAGTAAGGACTTGATCCACAGTATGCTTTTGATTAATGACACATATTTCTAGAGACTTCAGTGGGCTTTGGATTAGGCCCTAAAAAGGCAAAGTGGAATCTGAGGAACAGAATCAAGCTGTTAAGATCATGCAGCAATATATGATCCACCAAATATCTCCAGGTAAGCCCAGCACTAGTGTTTCCTCAGCATCTGTATACTTTCTTGTGCAGGATAATGTTTTCAAGGTGGATCCAAATAAACAATTACATTGCCATACATATGTTGGTAATAATGTGGACAGGCTTTTCTGCACCTAACTTCCATCCCAGAAAAGATGATATGTTCTTAAGAGCAATGATGTGTCTCATTATTCTGTGCTAAAATATTCCTGAACGTATAATAACATGTGTGCTATACTTCTTAAGCCAACTCTCAGAAGAAGCGGCAGTGATGACAACTTAATTCAAGCCTTCCAACTTTGATATTAACACAGCTGTGGAGTGCTGCTAAGTACATCTTAAATGTCAAAATTGGTATTCAGTGAAGTGACCCACAAATAAAGCCTTTGGAAACATTGGTGACATTACAGTTGCTTTCCTTAGGCACGCAAGGTTCACATGCACCTTCTTTAAGACCCATTAAGGTATCTTCAGACCGAGCTACAAGGTTTGCTACAGAACAAAAAGATTAGCACAGTGTACCCACCACAGAGATCCTGACCCAACCTATTTCATAAATGTTTATAATTTCTATTTTCACATCACAACATAGCTGTGCTTTCTGATATTTGTATTTACCAATAATAGGCGAAAAACCCTAAACAAAAGACAATGTATGTGCTGCAGTACCTGAGGAGAAAGCTGAAGGCAGTGGAGCTTGGGATTTGTACGGTTACTCACAGAAATATACAGCTGCCAATGGAGATGAATAATGCCTACTATTTTGAAATTAACCTTTTGCTTGAAACTGAAAAGACTGATATGAAGAAAACCTTTGTAAATCTTTACTAAATTTTCTTTTTTTGTGTGTTGAAAGGCTTGGACTCTCTTTCTGTGCAGCGGATTCAGTATAAGTAGTCATTACCCTTGCCATAGTTCATCAGCTCATTTGTGCTGCTTCATGATGCAGAGCTGCAGCTTGAATCAATTAGAATTAAAAGTAATATTTGGGGGTGGGGGGGGATGTCATCTTAGGCCTGTCCACCTGGCAGGTAGTTTTGTAGTACCTACACTAAGTTTTTACCTTGTTATGCATCATCATGCTCTTGAGTCGGGAGTGTTGTCTCATCTATGAAACAAGAAATTAATATCTGACCTAAAGACACCTTTAATTTTCTTACCATTTAATGAAACTACATTTAAAGGATGGCTTTCCCATCTCTTTAAGTTGACATAAGTTAGCATTAAGATCAAACAACCTATCTAATTTTAACTCCTGTGCTCCATGTGCTAGCACAAACATCCTTCATGAATGCTTTTTTATTACTATTTTTTATTCATTAAGATAGTTTTAATTCAGATTATTTCCCCAAATCTGGTCTGTTATGAAGCTTTATAAATGCTTAAGCCAGCAGAAGGGAGGGGGATAGTGGGAGGTAAGCAGGAAACAGTGGTCAAAGCAACAGAACAATACTAGTTCTTTCCTCAGCCTGAAGGCGCTGTGACTACACTCTGAAGTATGCAACCTTTCCTTGGATGCTTTACAAAGGTGGTGAGGAAAGTAAGATTTGGCAGAATAAGTAGTTTTGTCCAAAAGTTTGGATTCCAATACTGATTTTCACATGCATACGATATGAAAAGGGAGCACTTTGGCTCTTGACTAGGGTTGCGGCTACTTAATACATCTATATGGCAGATTTTCAACTATGGAGTTCAATTTCTACATGAGTTGGAGACTTTGTACATGGATGTAAGTCAAATTAAGACTTCAGAGAGTTCAAGGAAAAATTCAGGTGTCTGTGTAGACTTAACCTTACTTAGCTCTGTTCCTCTTGGATGAGTGGTTAGATCAAGTCATAATCAATTTTGGTCAGAAAGTGACTGCATGTTCTCACAACCAGATGTGAATCAAAGCACCTAAGTTGCATAGGGTATCCAGTACTATGGAAACTTAGTAGAAATGTTCATAACAAAATAATAATATTTTAAGGAAAATCTTTTACTGGCAGCATGAGATTCAATAATGTTTTCTCACATTTCCCCAGTGCTCTGCCTTAGATTTACAAGGATTCAGAAGGTCTCCTTTACAAATTGTTTTAATATTTCTGTGAAGGTAACATGAGTGCCCAACTGCATATTGAAATAATTTTGAAATTTTTTTAAGTATAGAGTTGAAAATGGAAGTGAAAACAATAAATTTTGTAAATTTTTTTCAAAGGCATTTACTACACCCAGACAGAAGAACTTACCTGCCAGACCTCCTTCTTATCACATAAGCAGGAAGTAAAAAAAAAAATCTAAAGTCAGTATGGTTCTGAGCCTATTTTGATAGCAATATCTCAGTGTTATTCATTTCACAGACTGTAAGGTAACTTTGAGGATCAGTCCAGAATTTGAA
Source organism: Phaethon lepturus (assembly GCF_000687285.1). Lineage (NCBI taxonomy): Eukaryota > Metazoa > Chordata > Aves > Phaethontiformes > Phaethontidae > Phaethon > Phaethon lepturus. The sequence continues at coordinate 11,210 of NW_010513958.1, forward strand.
AATATTTTACTTCAGACACTTGAATTATACTATCTTCCTAAGTGTCTACCTAATTTTTATCCACATGAACCAGTTTTACCTGTATAGTAGGAATGGACATATGCTGCAACACCTTTCACAAAAACTAACATGAAATGAAAAATCCCAATGTATTTGCCCATGCCACTGACATTTTCACCATGCACAGGAAGGGTAGAGACTTTGAAATCAGAGGGGATTTTTGGCAAAATTAGAACAGTTACTGTTGTATCCTTGCTTGAGTACCAAAAGTTTTAAATTCCCTTTCAAATGATGCCTCTAGAAGTTTTTTCTGCTTGAAACATTGCAAAATTAAAGGAGGTCTTCGTATTTAAAGCACACTAAGTACCCATTTCAAACATGTGGTTGCACTTAGATATAATAATGTTCATGATCTTTCATTAGTGAACTCAGGCATTATTCAATGGATTCCAGCTCATACTAAAATTGTACAGCTCCTTTGACCTCCAAGACACTTAGAAAATGCTAGTTGCTTTTTTAGAGGTTCTAAAAAAAAAAACCAGGAATTATAATGTATAAGCACATTGTAAAATATAATAATTAGGAAACTTTTTAAACTATTTTTAATAGCTATTTGCAATAAGCTAGGACTTTCATACTGAATCACCATTTAACCTAGAAGCATATTATACACTGTACACATCTGGCATTGCACAGACAATATAATTTGTCATGGTAAGAAAGATGTTTTTCTGTACATGCCACCTGTGTTTGACAGCTGACAAGCAAATGATTCATTTACATGAAAAAAATGTGCAAAATTACATTCAGCTGCTAATAGAGGAGTTCATTTACAAGAATTAACTGGGGGTGTTGGAAACATATTCAACTATTTAACTATACAAATTACAAATATATGAGAGAACAGAAAATAGATAAGCTTTTTCAAACACTGTAAAAAATACTCGTTTAGTGATCCAAGTATGCCATTACCAGATTACTTCAGAGTGTAACAGATCCTTGGGTGAAAGATTCAATACTATGTAAGGTATTACATCTCTTTTTCTAGTGGACACATTTGCGATCCATGTGTAAAAGAAGAGAAAGCTGTATTTTATGACTTGAGATGGTAGAAGACTTGGATAACCCTGAGGTGATCCACAAGAAATGGAAACCATTAAATGTATAGTAGACATCCTATTTCCATCTAAAGTGTTTAGTACTGCTGTATAAACCTTTGAAGACTAAAAGAACTAAAAGAAAGAAACTTCAGGATAAGAATGTCCAAGACTTATGGCAGGACTGTGTGAGGTTTCTCACTTGTCATATTAATTTCATGGGATATGTGTGGCAGACAAAAAGGGAACAGTTGCTTCAAAGAGAACTTTGAGGAACATGATGAAAAGGCCAAACAATAATCCTTATCTACCAAATCCATCTCAATTTTTAATAAACTCCTCTGTCATATTCTTCTTTAAAACATCTACAACTAACTCAAAATATTTCAGCAGCTAATGCCAAATGGTTTTGAAATGTCATCAGACTTGTATCATGTTTAAATGTCAGTGTGATATAGTTTAATACTCAAGAATGGAGGTTCATCAATTATATTCTTAGTTCTACTAATAACTTTCAGACTTCTTTACAGCAAAAAACTCACCCATATTTGCTTGTATGTAAAAAGGTCAAAATGATACCTTTAGGTCCACAGATTCCCCACTGAAGAACTATTCATAGTGCTCAAAGATGAGGTCCAAGCAGAGCCAATCTTTACTGTTGCAAAAAGCACATCAGAAAAGCATCATGCTCACTACTTATCCTGAGGCACCATGGACCAAGTGAAAATGTGTGTGGATAAGAAATTTAAGTATCTAAAAACTGTTTTAGGATTAATTTAGTAACAAAAGTCTAAGGAGGCATTTCACAATACCATGGGATTTAAATTTTCAGAATTAAACATATTTAAGACACTGAAATTTTGTGGCTGGATCTATCAATACCTGCTCCTGTCTTGGTTGAGTAGAGCAGCTCCATACCTGTCTCTTAACCAAGCCTATTGGAGATTCATCAGTTAGGTGTACTTGCACTTAAATGCCTTGAAGATCCTAAACCCTTTAACATATTTTGCATATCTCTAAAAAATATGAGAAGTACTGAGAAGAAAAACATTTTTTCAAAAACATGTTGATGGCTGTGAAATAAGCAATTACATGAAGTCATGGGTTGTCACCCCAGGGCTTATTCCTTCATCAGGGAAGTGCTAACTCATTGAAGACTTTACCCCTTGCACTAGCACATGACAATACCTCCCTTCAGAGTAAAGATGTCTTTTACAGGCAAAAACATTCCAAGTTACAGGCATCCAGAAGGTTAGCGTTCTTACATTTCTGAATTTATTACATCCAAGGAAATAAATCCATTCCAGATCTATGATCACCAGAATCCACTTTAAGAAGCAATTATACCTAAAATATCTTCCTTTTTTTTATTATTTTAGAGAAAGAAATGTTTAATTCTGATAATAAGAAAATATGAAAGTGAGGAGTTGAAAATATACCACTAAAGTGTGATTCCTAATACTACTAAGAATATAGTTCATCTTTTGACATTGAGGCAGTGGGCTAATTCAGGAATCTGGTTTTGCCTTTCTGAGTTTTGTCAGTCTGTATCTTCTCTGTCACTGTGTTCAAACACAATTCTCCTGTCTCTTCTTCACACAACTTTCAAAAAGTTATTCCACTGAAAGAATAGCTTTTCTATTTACACTGCCTTAGACTATGGTGGCTCACAATTTATCCATCTCCTGCTTTGTGTAATATGCCACATACCAGATAAGAACATGAGACTGCATCTGTATCGCACATACCTCATTTTAATTCGTCATAGAAGCTCACTTTCTTCTCATCATGGAGACCACATATATTAATAATACAGTGGAAAACTTGACATTTTGAAAACCATCCTCTTTAGTTTCAGAAGCTTTTAGCAACATAAACATCTATTAAGTAATTAGAATACTTCATGAGATTTTGTTGCGTTTTGTGATCTGCATCACACTTCAAAGTTTCTAAACCAAGACTACATGCAAGACTAGGTTAGGCATAACACTCTTCCCAGGTCTCTTGTTTGAGCTAAGGTACTGTGCAGCAAGGCATGGAAAATGTAGAGGGAGAAGTGCAGACAGAGGAAAAGAGCATATAAATTTCAAGTACCTTGATTTAATAACCTACTGATGAACTCATTCAGGATCTAATTATCAAGCACACAGGATAGAGATTCAAGAATATAACAAATCAGCCTTTCTAATTAAAAAAAGTGTGATATTTGTAATTTATAGATACAATTATGGAAGGATAAGTAAAGGTATGACAATATTACATTGCTGAAGCACAAGTGTACTGGATAAGATCACAGGTCCATATAGACCTATGTCTGTCCTTTCAGACTAACTACTAAGGCATACCATGGGAAGGAGTTTAGGTCATGGATATACAGACAACAATTACTCTACATACTTTTTCAGGCCACCTTCCCAGCTTCCACCTGTACTTTGATTTCCTGAACTACTGGTTTACCTACTAAACTTTTTTAATAGCCATTGATGAAACTCTTAGATAGATACCATCTGGACTCAAACGTTTCCTATAACACGTTTTATCAACTTGTTCTAAAATCTCTTCCTTTAATAATTTATTCTGGGAAGTGCCAATGTGCCCTCTTACTCCTTCCCTTGTAAAGAAAAACTCTGGTGTCATAAGCTCTCTTAATCTCTTCTGCATGAGGCTAAGGTTCAATCCAGAAAGGAATTTTCAAAATTGTTTGCAACTTAAAATTTTATGTATGTTCCCCTTTGGTCTGTGTTACAACCCACAAGAGCAACTGCAGCTGAAGCCTGATAGCTGAAACCATGTCAGCAGAGGTGCTAGAATAATGCTCTCTGTACGTGAATCTTTGTGGGAGCTTTCCAGTCCAAATGTGAAGTAGTATTCTCATTATTCTACCTCTGGGTGGTTAATGGAATATTTTGTTTATGAGATTTTCTGTGTTTGCTTATTGTGCTTTCATTTTTATTACTTAACTGTTTTGATCTATTGGGATATATTGTCTTTTTTAATTAAATTGTGTTCTAGCTATTGTTGTTCAGAACTCATAGGTCTATTGACAAACATTAATACAAATATTTCATTATTATTCTTTATAATACTGCCCATTATTGTGGCACATATTATATATTTACTAACCAAACTGCTTTTTTTTTAATATAAGCATGACCTATGAGAAATGAAAAAAAAAGGCTGTTCAGTAAAGAAAAAAAAAAAAGAAAATGAAAGAAATAATTCAATGACACAAATTGTAGTATCTCCTACGTATATGAAAGACCAAGAGCAAATTCCACTGGCGGCATGAAATCAGGAAACATCCTATGAGTGAGGAAAGATTTGTATTTTCCTTGACCTTAATTCATTGACACAGACAAAGTATGAGGAACTGAAAAGCATTATGCAAAATGTTTCCATAAATTAAATAAGGTGGCTTTAATGACTTTAATATTTTAATGTAGAAAGTTGTCATTCAGAGCTATTGTTCATAAGAATAGGAGACATTAATTCTGATAAACAATAGAACTTTATTTAGTAGTAAGCCTTTCATAAAAATTTTATTCAAAGGCATTTCATACTGTTAAATAATACAGTAACAGATCTGAATAATAAATAATACAGGAACTAAGGAAGAGAGAAATTAGGTAGCAAAGCAGAAATTAGGCAGCAATCCAGCAAATGGATTTATTTTTCTTTCTAAGAATATACAAGATATACAAGCTAAAAAAATAAAGAACATAGGCACAGATAGACCATTCTGTATGATAGGAGCTGTACTGGAAGCAATTCCAGTTGTGGCCAAGATGTGCTATGGATAATTTTAAGTGTTTGGTGAGTGTTGCATAAATACAAGATGATAATATAAATAAAACACTGCAAATCTTCAGAGAATGACTAGGGAGAAGAAAACATGGAGTCTGGGGTTTGTTGTTTTAGGTTTGTTTTTTGGGGTTTTTTTTAGTCTGGTACTTGATGACCTGTGTCTTCAGGTTAGAACCATGTTACATATAATTTTGGCTGTTAAGAGAGATTAAAAATTCGCATAAGGGGTCAACAGTTAGGCACTCAAATCCCCAGTTTAGCCACCTACCATCATTTAAACATTCAGAACTGGAAAATACCTAAGTCGTTATGAAAAGAGAAAATAGTGTTATTAGTTCTAGTTCAGGATGCCCAAATATAAGTAAACACTCAATGGAGATGGAAGTGAAAGATAAAAACTTGGATGAGTGCATCCTGTCATCCTTTCCCCTACCTGTATCCATGTTGGAAATAAAGGTCAGACTTCCTTTGATTGGAAAAGACCACCATGAAATAATTTGTCATTGTATGGTAATATTTATGTAGAGAACTTATTTAACAAAATTTGTAAGCTAGACAATAGAAGATCCCAGTCACTTAAAACCACCAGTCATCCTCAATAAGCACTCCCTGGGGTTGCTCTGTTGGCTGGAGTAAAAAAGGTTCCTCTGTGCAGCACTTCAAGTGAATATGAACCCATGTTTTTATTATTTATTTTCTTTTTAGAGACACCTCTGCTCTTCTCTGAGTTTATCAAATAATATGCTTTACAAATAATTTACCATCACGTTAAAAAACAAACACTTTTACTTAGATATTGATCAATCTGACTTTATTTGTTGAATCCTAAAAAAAAAAAAATTTAATATTTATATTTTTACACTCTGTAGGATACAAGCAACATCCATATAACTTTCACAATTTATATCTGTGTAATTTAATCTCTTTAAATTAATTTAAAATTAAATTAATCTGTGTAATCTGTCAGCAAAACTGCTATCATGGACTTCCG
>NW_010513959.1:0-28786 GCF_000687285.1 Phaethon lepturus
CTGGCCTCCAGCCAGGGTCAACTCACCACAGTCAGGTAGCAGAGACTTAATTCACAAACAGTATGTGACAGTGTCCAGGTCAGCCACGGGGCTTTAATCTCTGTCCTAAAAAATGCTCACGATAAAGCAGCCCCAGACAGCAGAGTGCAATGCCAGCTCCGCTTTCCAGAGCCCGCACAGTCCCGGTATGCTTAAACTGAAAAGAGATCAAACTCCTCTGGGGCTCTGAAACAAGAAAGGGTGGGGGGGGCAGGGGAGCTAGATGGAAATATAAGTAAAAGCTACTTCCTATACGATGAGAGCCATGCAGTTATACACTTACGGTCTGCTTGTATCTGCGAGTAAAGCTGGCACTTCCATGGATCTCTGTACTTCAGTTTGCATATGGATGTGTTCTCATATAGCAACCACAGATGGGATCGCTTCGAAACCAGGCTGAGCTATTACGGGGTTCTTTCTGTTAATCATGTGTGGTACACATGTTGAGGAATTATGTCATATCTCATCACCTTGTATGTACATGAAACATTGGACTTTTTTCAAGGCAGTGCTAAACTTAGTTATATACCTGCAAGATTTATGACAACGTTTCAAAAAAAGGCACATGGGTTTTTCTTCATCTGTATTTCTGTTCCATTAAATCAGTCATTAAAGGCAGGTACTCCTCAGTTATAAGCCACTAATTTCAAAATATAAATTAAAACTTGGCATGTGCACAGTTAAACCTGAGGGCTATTACACTGATGACCTAAAAAAGGAACTAAATATAAAACCAGAAAAAAGCCCTCTCTTGTAGCTAAGTGCAACTTATAAACAATTAAAAAAAAAGAAAGTAAGGAAAACTGGATATCTGGGGCTAAGTTACTTGCAAGAGTTCATGAGACAATCTGCCAACACAAAGGTAAGAGAATTCCCGTAAGCCCTCTCCTCATACGCCTAACAAGTATCCATCTAACTACAGGCATCACTGTTTTTCACATGTTTTATGTTGTTACTTAGGTTATTTTATTACTTTGAGGCATGTAAATGTTCGCCTGGGGCTGTTCTACAGATACAGAAGGGAACACACAGCTCATGGTGGTGTGTTTCGGATCCTCCTTTCTCTCATCTTTAATGAGGTTTACTAGCATGTGAACAGATGGCAATTTGAACATGTTGAGAATCCCAGTGAGTTCAGAGAGCTGAGGAAAGGCCGACTGTAAAAATAAATCATAGTGCTCACAATTACATGAATATTATAATTATATTTTTGCTTATGGCATTGTGAGGTTTATTGGTTTTAATTCAAAACAGAAAAACAACCTGAAGAGTTCACTGTTCAAAGTGTTAACACTGGTTTTGAATTGTCCCTGTCTCCTCCTCTGCCATACGAGACAATTTGGGGTTTTTTGGGGGTCTTTTAAACACACTCATCCCGACAGCTGAAAGCAAAACCTGGCTACTTTCTCCTATTTCTGGCACCACCTTTCTCCCCATCCCCCAACTTTTTTTGTTTCACTATTACCATATCAAGTCGCTCAAACAAGTTCAGCATGGAGGCAGTTGCTCCACAGAGGGGATCTTGCTTTCAACCTCCATGTGTTTGAAACCACAACAATGGCTCTCCCAACCTCAAAAACTCTCCTGGAGGCAAAGGAATGTTTTGCATCAAGACAGAATGCCCCGGGAGCTTAGCAATGGCTTTGTGGGAAGAACAAGAAAGAACCATTTTTGTTCTATTTATTTGTAAAAAATACAGTATACATATTCAAGTATTTTTCATGAGCCCGAGGGGTAACAGATTTCATAGTATAATATCTGCTCAAGGGCTTTATTTTAATGTAACAACAGATGGTTTTGCTTTTACTATAAAGTCTGTACTATTACTGACCTCGTCTTTCTCTTCAAAGGGATTACACTGATTAGATATCATTTTCTCTTCTAAATCAGACTGCTGCTTCTCAGAAGGAAGTGGAAAGACGGCCTCGCCCAAAGGAGCCTCCAACGTCTGAAGATGCAATGGGGCTTACTTGCCATGTGGGTGCAGGGAAGGGGCAATGACTGCAGTGCGCAGGGAGGCAGCCGGCTTCCTCGGCTTTTCACTCTTCACTTTCCCACTATAATTCATTCATCAAAACAATTTTATATTGCATGAATACTTAAAATATGCTTTTAATCAAGAAATGAAGGGGGTATGTCGCACCAAGCAGGCATCATGACAGCAACTCTAGAATCACTGAAAACAATGATGAAATACCACCCTGATCTCAGTGGTGCTGGGATTTTGCAACCCCCCAAGTAAGGCTACTCACCTCTCTTTTCATCAACGGTGGATACTGCCAGGATTAAAAGTGGTGCGTTGGATTCTGTATACTCCACAAACACCAGCAGTAGCTTCAGCGCTGTCTTTACCACCAGGCGGAACTGGAAGAAAAGAGTGTGACTTGTCATTCAGCAAACCACAGCATTTCCAGATGTGCTACATGACACTAGGCAAGACGCAAGCGCAGCGATCCAGAACTGGTAGTAACACACAAACGGAAGAGATTAAGCTGTGCCAGGACTGAAAAAATGAAAGGTAGCCAGTTGGCTGAAAATTTTGTTCACCGGACAGTGCTCTCCTAGGGAAGTCTCAATAGTCAATGAATCCAAAAGAAAGCTTAATGCTGCCACATGTAATAAAAGGTTGAACATCCCATCTATGCATATCCCCAACATAGTTGTCCAACGCCTGACGTACGCAGCATCTACTGAGCTAAGAACGCATATACTGCTCTATTTATTTCCCCCTTTCACTGTGAGCTTTTAATGCTGTCAAATTGCTGTATGACAGGATGATTTTCCCTTCATGCTTTTTAATGGTCTTATAATGTCAATATTTAATGCTTGAATAATTAAATATGTCAATATTCACTATTTACACAACTTGGGAGGAAGTGTGTTTTATCTCCAACTATCCCACCCTGTCACAAAATGTGTGGTTTCCTGGAACCAAGTTTTCTGCCTGTAAGTTTTCAAACTAATTTTTGCACATCCCCAGGACCGTGAGCTCAGCAAATACTTGACATCAATATAATGGACCTATTGGAAATCAATAGCCAAACTCTATCAGTTTCATCACAGATCTCTCATTTCCAGAGAGGACCACTTGACTATTAGATAATTTTCAAACTGCTGACTAAGAATTTTCAGGCACTTGCTTGAAATGATCAGGTAAGTGAAAAAACAACTTGGTACTTCAGGGAATACTTGGGAGTTTTTAACAAAAGGAGATGTGAAAGAGGACGACTTTTTAATAGGCAGGGCTCTACACACCCAGCTGAGAGGACTTTTACTAGGAGAATTGACTCTAGGTCAAATCCATTATATTCTCAATCTAAATCACGGATTTAAAGCCAAATAAAAGGTGAAACACTGCTGGTCCCAGAAACACAATTTCCTGTCTACTGCGATTGAATCAAGCTCCAGAAAAACAGGTATTTATAAGTTTACTGTATTTTTCTGCTACCTTGTTGTACAACAAATCTATCCAACGATGTGTAAGATTTTTAATGAGACAGCTATAGTAATGTGGTCATTAATATGTCTCCTTTGCCACTGACAGATTTTTAAATCTACTTTAGGACACTTTAATGTAGAGATAAGCCACACTCCAGAAAATCACAGAATCATAGAATCTTTGCATTGGAAGGGACCGTTTAAGGCCATCTAGTCCAACCCCCTGCAGTGAGCAGGGACATCTTCATCTAGATCAGGTTGCTCAGAGCCCCATCCAACCCGACCTTGTACGTTTCCAGGGATGGGGCATCTACCACCTCTCTGGGCAACCTGTGCCAGTGTTTCACCGCCCTCACTGGGAAAAATTTCTTCCTTCTATCTAGTCCAAATCTGCCCACTTCTAGCTTAAAACCATTACCCCTTATCCTACCGCAACAGGTCCTGCTAAAAAGTCTGTCCCCATCTTTCTTAGAAGACCTCTTTTTAAAGTACTGGCAGGCTGCAATAAGGTCTCCCTGGAGCCTTCTCTTCTCCAAACTGAACAACCTCAACTCTCTCAGCCTGTCCTCAGAGGAGAGGAGTTCCATCCCTCTGAGCATTTTGGTGGCCCTCCTCAGGACCCTTCCAACAGGTCCATGTCTTTCCTGTGCTGAGGACTCCAGAGCTGGACGCAGGACTCCAGGTGAGGTCTCCCCAGAGCAGAGTAAAGGGGCAGAATTGCCTCCCTCAACCTGCTGGCCACAGTTCTTTGGAGGCAGCCCAGGATATGGTTGGCTTTCTGGGCTGTGAGCGCACATTGCTGGCTCATGTCCAGATTTTCATCTACCAGTTCCCCCAAGTCCTTCTCGGCAGGGCTGCTCTCAATCCCTTCAGCCCCCAGCCTGGACTGATCCCGGGGGTTGCCCTGACCCAGGCGCAGGATCCTGCACTTGGCCATGTTGAACCTCATGAGGCTTACATGGGCCCATTCCTCGAGTTTTGTCCAGGCCTCTCTGTACTCAGAGAGTACAGTACTCACAGACTCTCCTGTCCCTCACGCGTGTCAACTGCACCACTCAGCTTTGTCTCGTTGCGTTATGTTGGTAGGCACTCTGAAACATAATTGCCTGGTCATTAAAATGTCTCACCCAGGGGAAAGGAAAAAAAAAAATCATTATACTGTATTGCTAAACTGTTTCAGGGATATATATAGAGTTTCTATCAGTATTAGCTCATTCCTATTCCCTCATTTTTTCAACTCCTCACACCACAACTCTCCTAAGGGGCAAAGAATCACTATTAATCATCTCATAGATGCACTCAAAGACACCGACTGTGTCTATGTTCTAAAAAAGACTTCAAGTGCAGCAGTCATTGACTCAAGCTACTACTCTTACATTGCCATTCACAGAGACATACTAGAGCTCACGTTAAGGTAATAAGCTAAAATGCAGCTTGCAGCTTACTGCGATAAACACAGAGTTCAGTGTGAACAACGACCCAGGTATTTCCCTAGCTTCTCAGGTTTTACCCGCTCGTGCTGAATTGAACTTCGTGCACTGCAATGTCACTACTAGTGATCACTGTAAAATCTTCTGTTGTTGAATCTAGATTCTTTCAGACTTGATGTATCATCAAATCAGTTACTTGTAGGCCTGACAGCCAGGAAATCCAGGGACAAACCTGATCAGGTCCCTTAAGATGCTTGGTTAACATAATTTGCTGCAGTGATACTTCATAGTTACATGGGGCAGGCTAATTAAAGGAAAATTAAATCTGATGACACACAGCATAATCATTCCTTGTAAAGACACTGCTGAGACACTGCTGATCACTTCCCCATGACTGCACTGGACATCTGTGTATTTGCCTGTCAGGCCAATACCACACTGTTTCTGCTCTGCAGTGACATCTCCCTTAGCAATCAAGTTCAATTGTTTAGTAGACATATTGTAAGAACTTCCAACATGTTTCCAACTTGTTTCGCAAAGTTACTTTGTACAACAGGACTTATCAGATTACTGTAAACAATTCTAGCATTAAGATACTTCCCAGATAACCACTTATGTACTCCCTACTAACCTGATCAGGACCATTTCCCTAGAAAGGAAACCTTGGATATTACAAGCCTCAAGGCTTGGCCATGTGGTGACAACGGGATGCATTTACACATAAGTACTTCACGGCAAAGTTCCCATACGTTTCCATTTGACAGCAATCAGTGGGACGTACCAGCCTTATGTCTATTTTTCCATATCCGTTCTACTTTCAGAAAGCAAGAAGGAGCTTCTGCAATGCCTTTGCTCTAACTGTTGCCTGCTGGCCACGGCAGCTGTGTTAGTAAGGAGCTAGTCCCTACGTGGCTTGCATCGTCCACGCTGCAAATCTTGTAGAGCATCAGGGCAGCCCACTGCAGTTGCACCAGACCAAGGCTCAAGCTGCCTGATTACTCAGGTGCTGTCTGAAGGTGTCAACCTCCTGTGCTTAACAAGCTAACAGACGACAGCATAAGGAATGAATACCATCTAAAAGCAGTCCTGAGGAAAAGGAGTGATTAGAAAAGCCATGTTTTGCTTGCCATTTAGCTAGCAGAAAGACACTGTAAGTTCAGATCCTCAACCTGCAAATTTTCAGGGCTTATCCAACTCCTCACAAAACAGTCGGTCAGCTCGGGGAAGTGGAGGTGTCTGCAGGTGAAGGTACGTACCATGGTAGCCTTCTGCTGGTAGTCAGCACGGCCACTACGTTGGAAAAAACCTGCATTTAAAACATGCTGTTTCCTGCTCAATAGAAAATGGCATTTGAGACACCTGCAGGCACTTTTAAGCCTGCATACTGCTTTGGACACCTTGGGCAAGTACAAAACCAAAATACTGCAGTCCTAGACTAAGCTGCACAATGTCTACACTGTGGACTTACTAGCTACTTATGGCCCATGCAACCTTTGCACGCTTCCTACAATGGGGCTTTTTAATACTGCTTTAATAGTGCTTCTTGACAGAAGGCGGCAATCATCGAGCAGCCACACTGCTCCTTGGAAACGGAAGTCTTCAGCCAGCCAAAGCCCCTCTAAGACATCTGATAGCCTGTCATCCCCAGACACAAGGACAGTCCAGAGCCTGACAGGCTCACACTAAAAACCACTCTAATTATCCACCATGGCACCAAGAAGTCTCTGAAAGGTCTGTTCCAGGGATACTTGCTGCCAAGACTCATGTGAAGCATGGTGTATTTTCTTATGTGGCATCCAACATGATGAGCTACCTGTTAAATGACCCCCTGTGGTCTTGACCTGCCGGTAGCAGATCATGCATGCTGCTGCTGACACATTAAGTGTTGGGTGTCTCAATGAGAAGTGTTTCAACCAAAATACCAGAGCTATTCAGAAAGCTTCCATTTGTGATTAACTATGATGACTGTCAAAGTGGGAGATCCTCATATCTTCGCGAGTGAATTATAAAACGTGTTTGCAGGGCATGTCTTTTCAATTATTTCAATAATAGACAGCTACATTGCAAATAAAATAACTGTAAATCTCAAAACTCAGAGACTGCTTAACAGGAAATTCATCGACTTTCTTGCTTCCCTTTGTGAAGTCACGGGAATTTTTGCCAGTTACTGGTATCGTTTTATTTCACATGATGTACCCAGATGGCACAGCAATAGGAGCAACTGAAACAAGTTTCCTGTTTCATTCACGAGTAGGTGAATCACTATTCATTTGAATCACTGTTAAAAACTTCATGGAGTCTTTTAAGGCTGTTTCTGGGATATACTGGGCTTTTGTTCAGTAGCGAAGATGGACACAACTGCTTTCTGCATCAATTTCAACAGAGATGCAGTTCTGTTAAAATCCACAGGGCAATCACACTATTAGTTCAAACAGGACTAGATATCGTAACAGCAATAAAAGAGGTAGAAATATGTTTATGCTAGCTCAGAAAAAACACACCCTGGTATCATCAGTTTGCAAACATAGGTTGTTGTGATTAATTCCCAATTTGCACCCTAAATATTACCGCTTAGTTAAAAAAGATGGATCACTGAAGCAACATACACACCCACTAGCTCAGTTAAGCAATGTTTTAACAGTTCTGAGAATAGATAAGGATTATTGAATTTCATAGCATCTGAAGTATCAAATAGTACCTAACTATTAAGTTAGAAGAAAAAGTCATATGGTGTTTTTGTATCACATGCAAGCCAATTTATAGAGAGGAAACAATGTTAGCATCTTCTGGCTAAAGATAAGGTGTAGCAGGCAATGTAAAAAGAAAAATTACAAACCTTTTCCCTCTGACTCGCTTTACATTACACAGTGGAGTTTGTCAGTCCCTTTCCTTTTTATCTCTTTATATTTTGACAACCGGAAATGTGGTACAGACCCAGCCAAACAGACCACACAACGGGCTGCAAAACTCATGTCTCATGGAAGGGCTTGTCCCAGTTGTTAATTGCTTGCCAGGAAAGGCTTAAGCCTTTATAAGGAATGTTGTCAGAAAGTTAATTGACTTAAGAGACCAAAGCAATATTTGCGAAGGTCAGATTTTAAAATTTAGGATTTTTTTTTTTTTTAAAGGAAGAAAGCAAAACCAAAATTTACTAAAAACTTAGTATTTCACTCAGGGAGATGTAGTTGCTTTGGATTTAAAGGAGAATTTAAAGGAGAAATGGACATTGAATTCACTACAACCAAATTCTCCAAGGCTTAATCCAAGTGCGGACACAGCCTCGTAAGCCATGTATTCATCCTCTTGATAGGACACAGCCAGGCAGAGCTGCAGCTAAAGAACCATGCAGTGCAGCAAGTGTCCAGCCTGCCAGTGAGAGCTGCACAGGAGAGGTAAGCAAGGAAAAGGAAACATAAATATTGAGCTTGAGAGAATCTTAGAATAATTTAAGTCAGAATGGACCTAATACCACTTTCCTTCCCATCTTCAATGAACAAACCGTGTTCCCTTTTCCTCACATATCATGTGCTCTACCCCCCTAACCATCATGATGAACCTCTGCTGGACTCGCTCCAGTAGGTAAATATCTCTCTCGTACTGAGGAGCCCAGAGCAGGAGCCCTGGACTCCCGATGCAGTCTTATCACCACCACACAGGGACAGGCACTTCCTTTAACTTGGTGGCTACGCTCCCGCCAACCCAGCCCCAGATGCGTTTGGCCTTCTTTCACACGAGGGCACACTACTAACTCTTGTTCAAGTTCATATTGTCTTGTTCAGAATGAGTAGACAGAACTAAATGGTGTGATGCTAAAAGAAACTTCTGTGATTTCCCCTGATTTTTAAGAATTACCAGGTCTCAGTACACTTCAAGGGTAATTTTCAAGGAAGAATCACAGGCAAATGAAGAAGGAAGATGTACAAGAAGTGCCAGTTAAAACCTGCCATGAGAAAACTTAGTCCTAACAAAATTCACTTGGCATTACTGCCAAGGTCATAAAAAATAAGTACAGGACATGCTTATCTATCAAAAAGTTAGATGTGCATAAACAAAAAAGCATGGACGTTCTCCTAGGATTTCTTACAACATTATATGTTCCATACATTTCTGTAGCTGTTGTTCCCACCCTGTCTCTCCTGTTCAGACAGGGGAGTCAGACCAAAGCACAGCTTTGGCTTACATGTCTTTGGATGAATATCCTAAGATGGGCAAGGATAAAATTGGAAAAAAAAAACAAAAACAACAAAGGTCTGTAGTGGAGCAGTGATGAAAAATATCTTCTAACATTTCCAAATTATAATTTAGGATTCAACCAGAGTTTCTATCCAGCTCTTTGGTTTCCTGTCGTATCTGCTGTTGCTAATAGTTCAAAAAGCTCCTTCAGCATCTGGTAAAATTACAGATATATACACACACTTCCACATACACAAAGAAACTAGTACATATATTGGAAGAATGTATGTACTAGAAGAAAACCTTGTTTTCTCCATCTACTTGTTTGCTGCCAGCTTGCTATTCTACTGTTGGTTTACACAGTACTAGAAGCCTCAGGATTGTGCTTCAACTTCAGCATTACTGATATGGGCAACGAGAGCTGCCTGTTCTGCATGAAAGAAGGTTTGCCTCTAACGACTGCGCAACACAATCTTATCTTACTAATGCTCTGCCATAAGGTGTCTGTATCTGGCAGCCCCCAGAACCATGCCAGTTCCTTTGTTTGCTTGCTTTCCCTAGAAGATAAAATTGCACCTGGAACACGTCTGCCCTTGTTCTGAGAGACATATCTAAACTTGAAACCAGATTGAAATCAGAAATATAATATTGAAAACAGATGACGATGAGGAAGGACAACTGGATAATCTTACATTGGCATCCCTTTGCATAGCACAGCTTTGGTAGAAATTAAGGTATTTACAGCCCATAAAACAGGATGCATACAAAGCAGGAGGAGGCTGATCTTATTTCTCAACCAGGTAGTCAGTCATGTATGTGCACGCATGACATACCAATGCCTTTTGCCAAGGATGCATACCTGTAGCCAGTCTTTTAGAAAGATAATTTATCTGACACATACAACATCCAAGTATTTTTTGATATATATTAATTTTCTTGAACCTCTGGAACAATGTCAGTTCAGTATTTCACAAGCTGTTCAGCTGTATTTATGCAGGAAGGATGTCTCCACTGCAGCCAGCATCTTACTGGACCTTTCTCACATCTGCATGGCAAAAAGCCAGCCAGGAACTCCAGCACTGGGTGCACAAGCAGGGAGAACCATCTCTGATACGACAACTAAAGACCAGCTATCTCAGAAGTACGCAGGACTGGCTATACATAGGAAAGAACTGTAACATCTACAGCAACAGCAAATAGCTTTGTAAATGTGTTGTACAGAGTGTTTACGTAACCTAGACAAAAATATACCAGAATTGGGGTATGAGGGTGTCAAACAAGCAAGGGGAAAGACATTAGAGGGTAAAACATTTGGAAACTCCTATTACTAAAATTTGCAAAAGCCTTATAGAACATAGGAACAAACCAAGTTCTTTCTATTCTCTGACTCTCTTCTCCAAAACTGACATTTAAGGTCAATTACTTCATTCCAAAATAGGGTGATGACTCTCTTTAGTAATCCAGTTTCTTTCTATTCATAGCTCCTGAATGCAAGAATGCCCAGAAGAATGAGATCCTTCTGTACCACCTGATCCAAGTGTTTTAGTCAGCTTGATTTTCCATCCTAACTTTAAAGGCAGGGTCTTTTAAGAAGAATGATGAAAAATTTAGAAGTCTAAATAACCTACAGAACACCACAAAACTTCTCAAATGAGTGTAATCACCCTCCTTGAGGAGAGAGAAAGACTTCATATGTGCTGCGGCCCTAAAAGCTGCTTTCTAGGCTGCAATGAAGACATGTCAATTCCTCCACTTATCAGAGAGGCAACAACTGCTCAGGTCACAGGGTGTGCAGGGCACGTGGAGGTATCACAAAGCTGAGATGCATGGGAAGCAACAGTTAAATACAGTATGCATAAAGTATGTGAACAACCCCATTCTAGGTACTGAATATTGCGTACATTTGGGCGTTTTATATCATTAGGGCTGTAACTATTAAACAATCTATGTTTCTGTGGGCTGGTGTACCAGTAGCACAAATAAGAATGTGTGTGATGCTACCTCGATATTTCAAGCATTTAGATTTTTATTATTTAGAGTATATTAAAATAATGCTGGACTCCATTTTAATATTCAGCCATTTTCACTCAACTTGGCAAATCATTATAAATAAATATGGCAAATTAACTGTTGGTAAGTGCTTTGCAGGCTCAGGATTGAAGGCCTGGACGTTGCAGAAAGGAGAGTTAGATCAAGATGAAAAACTCTATATGCTTAGATGCGAGATGCTCAAAAATTATCAATTAAACAACAGTCTCTTAATTCTGAATGTTCCTTTAAGCTTTTCTCTGCAGGCATGTAATGCTCAGGATGTCAGAGAAATGCATGCATTTACTGTTCTTAAAATGAAGTTTCTCAGAACTTCGTAAACATACTGGATAATGATTGTAAGGTCTGTGCACTGTTACATATGTGGTATGTATCTGTCATTTATCTGTGCTGAGATTTCTGACATGAAGAGAAAGAAGACCATTAAAAAGAAATTCATCTGGCTTACCAACAAAACACAGGGATGAGCAAGTAGTGATTAGTGACTGGTCAACAGGGAAGAAAAAAAAAAAAGGCTTATGCCTGGTAATGATTATTTACATCACCAATCATGGTCCAGAAGCAGAAGAGGGAAAAATGAAAAAAATCTGCACACAGAAGCAAGCAATTCATACAACAGATCAAAGCATATTATAGGCCAATGTGGCTCTCAGATGAATACATGCAATTCTGACGGGAGCTTTAAAAGAATATGTTGGGGGTAGAAATCAGCCCTGTATTAAACCATTTGTAATGAACTAATGATGTAGCTGCATTTCTCATACAGCAATCACCACATCACACAGACATAGTTTAAGAAACTAAGCACTGCAGAGCCTGGAATTACACAGGAGATGCTACAGGGTTTTTTGGGTGTTCCCCTCTCCCCCTTCTGGAATATCAATGACAATCTCCCTGTGAGGTGGGGAAGTGACTTTCTCATCCCATGAAATAGTCTAAAGTGACGTTTTTCTGGAAGACCATTCACATCTTCGCAGGACGCAACACAAAGTGAGAGCGGTCTTGTTTTCCTGCCCTACAGACAGACCCATCCCTTCGGTTTCTCCCATGGGAACTGTTCATTGTATGAAAACGACATATAATTATTCAGCCAGAAAGGAGGACAGGATAGGACCTGGAGATTAAAGGACATTAAAGGATCAAACTTCTTTAGTCTCAGATGACTCCTGAGATGGTGTCATTCCACCTTTGTTAAGGGCCCCAACTGCAGAACTATTTAGGTATTTCCCAGTTTTGAGTGCTTTTCTCTTTTGCTCTTTCAGAAATTGCTGAAACGGAAGGATTTGGTTTCAATTACATTTTTAACTTTTTCCATTGCAAAACACAAACCAAACATATTTCACTGGAAATTTGCCATCAGCCTGTGTCCAGGACAGAAATTATGCTTCACTTTTAAAGATTTACAGTAAAACTTTCTTTTCTTTTTCTCTTAAAATTGTGCCGTTTCATTGCATTCAACCTGTTGATGCTTTTATTAACCCTTCCTAAATGCTGGTATCTTCTAGGACTCCAGCCAAATAAACACCATCAGTACATCTAGACCTGCCTTCTGTATCTGGGTAGGGATTGTGATCATATTATCTTAGATAAGGTATAAAACACTCAGCCTGAGAGAAACTACAGTAACATGAGACGCAATTTCTTCTAAAACTCACGCTAGCGTGTAATGTGTTATCAAACAGTTTTTGATAAGGAACAGACCTTTTTCTTCTACAAACATGTACCTTGAATTGTTTATGTGTAGCTAGGGTTTTCTAGCATTTGCATGTTATGGATCATAGAGTAAGATTGTCTAGTATAGTCTGTTCCTTTCATTAGATAACGTAACCTTCGTTGGGCACATACTACTAAACCATCCTTATTCCAAAATTAAAAAAAATACTATGACATGTGTAATGTCATTGTAATGCAACTTAGTATCTGGACACATACCGTCTGACTAGGCGCTTTTTTGGTAGTTACTGCAAATGCATGACCCTTAGGTCTATAGGTCACAGTTGAAGTAGTTTAAGAGTATGTCCCACTTTTTGAAAAAGAGGTGTCTTAAGAAATTAGTCATATGTCTTTAAGTAAAAGGTACACTTCTGACAAGCAAAATGAACTAAATAACCTTGTCTCTCTTGAATGCTACCCTGATGATCTGTTCAGCAACAGACATTATTCAGACAGTGATATTTCATGTTTTGGTAATAGGAAGGTAAGTAGATACTAAACAACAAGATATGAAACTACAGGGAATTAGAATTCCACATAATAGATGAATTTGCAAACTAAAACTGATCACAACAAAGGATTGTGTGTGCCTACATTGGAGAAATACAATTAAGGCCATTTGGCACTTTTAAATTTTATTTTTTTCCTTATAATGATAGAAGAGTTGCATGCTGAGCCTTCCCACCAGCTCTCTGCATTGATGTATGATGTTAGCCTTGAACTATGCTGTCCTCAACAGACGGTCATTGGTCTGAACCTCTGGCAACAGGAAAGGTTCAAGAGAATGGCAGTTTCAGCAACTTCTTTTCCTTGGGCAGGGCCAAGCTGATATTTCCTTAGCTGTGTTCCAAAAAAACTGGGAGAGGAAAAGAGTTTTTATGAACTTAATTGCAGACAGGACCTTCTCTTCACTCCCCTCTGCAAAATCCCCTTCATATCACACTATTCTAGCTTTCATTATGCGGCTGAGTGACATCTTGGTTTGTGAAGGCATCTAATGTAATACAATGTCACTGTACTGAAGAAAAAGGCAATCAATTTTAAAGAGTGAAGGGATTAGATAACTTGTTAATACTTCAAAATACTAAGGTAAGTTACTGATGGGTTACTTATCCTATGCTTTGCATTTAAGGATCTGAAAGTCATCTACAATTAATCATGTCATGTTCTATGAAGTGGGCAGCGATTGACTGCATTTTACGTATGGGAAAGCTGAAGTACTGCTAAGTTAGAAGGCAACATTGCATCTTATTTCAATTTTTTTAAAGCCTCGATGCAAATGTTTGACTAATGTGTGTTTTCTAACATTAAGAAGTATTTTAAATTCCAGATGCAGGCTATAGATTTTAATTAAATCACTACTGTATCATTTTCATGAGTGATTAGAAACTATTTAGAAGGAAGTTGACTTGCTCCACATCAGTTTTCCACACCAAATCACCTTCTTCTGGCACCCACCTCCTATCATAGCCAGACCTCTGATTTGTACAGGCTGGCCTGTAGGTGACGCAAAAAAAGAATTTCTTCATGACACTGGCAGAGCGTGCTTCACACGCTTCAGACCTGCAGTACGTTTGACATGGGAAGTGTGTAGAAAGCAGCATCTCAAAATTTGAACATCTTCAAGGAGTTAGTTTTCCTCCTGTCCAATGCACAGAACAGCTCAGGTAGGGCTCTGAGATGACCCTGTCCCTGGCTGTGAAAGTCATCACCAATAAACTGTGTGGCTCTGCTGAATTACAGTCAAAGCCAGAGCAAAACAGAAAATAAGGAAACTATCAGGGTACCTTCTCTCAGAGCCTCCTTACAAAATGAAACCCACTCAAACACACAACAGTCATGAGGAGTTCTCCATTTTCACCCTTGCTTCCTTAGAGAGCTGTGCTGTCCCTCCCACTGTCCACGTGTAGATTAAATCTTCCCTACAACTATGGGACCTGCTCACTGAATTCAGTCATATTCAGTAATTAAGCTATATTCCTACTCAAATTGAAAACTGCACTAGAAAAGACCCCCAAGTCAATGTTCCTGGAAGTTTCCAGCCATTTTGAAATGGAGACAGCTAGGAAATTAGTCCTCGTGAAGCCTTCTGCCAGCCATACTGCAGGCTGCCAGTTTTACCAAAAGACAGGCCCGGGACATATGACAGAATTGATGGTACTGAGAGCATGTGGGATACAAAGGAAAAAGCAAAGAAGGGAGGAAAACAGGTAACAAATTGCTTCATTAGTTCTACTG
Source organism: Phaethon lepturus (assembly GCF_000687285.1). Lineage (NCBI taxonomy): Eukaryota > Metazoa > Chordata > Aves > Phaethontiformes > Phaethontidae > Phaethon > Phaethon lepturus. The sequence continues at coordinate 15,081 of NW_010513959.1, forward strand.
CTCATGAAACAACTTGCTAGAGTTAGTGGCCTTGGTGATGTCCTGTTTATATAGTATCAAGGTTGAGTTCAAGGACCCTAAGGGAAAAAACTATCTGAGTCTGCAAGTACAGTGGAAAACTACTCTGTTATTATTCTGTGGTTTTATGCACGTGAAATTTGTTCTTTCAACAGTTCCACTAAAAAGTACTCATATTAAATACCAGAACTATGGCTGGGTTTAAATAACTTCACCTGAAAGCCCCTGGAAGTTTAATGATATGGTTGGCAGTCCTTTCCTGACACTGGACAATCTCACAGACAACATTTCAACAGCAAAAACTCAAAATCAAAACAACTTATGTATAAAATGGCTGTGGTTGAAGATAGTGTGTTAACAAAGAGTCCAAAGTATAATGTGTTATACAATATTGCAATGTGTTATCTATTGCAATATCTTTCTTAAGCAAGTAATTGTTAACAGGTTATCCTTTTTAGGCACCCTAAAAAGCAACATACTAGTGGTTTGAACTACTGAAATAATAAAACTGTTGAAAGAACAAATATCATACATAAAACCACGGAACAAACTCACCAAAAACTCCTCTTGAAAGAATAACTAACAAAATCAAACTAGAGAAAGGAGAGAGAGATGTATATATTCTACTTACTACTGGAACTGTAAGAGTACTAGTATTCCACTGTATGTATAGACTGAAGATTTTTCTCTATTCTCAAACTTCTGAGTATTATCAGGCACAAAAAGGAACCCAGAAGCAGCAGTTTGACTGCAAACCCAGACCCATTTATTTACCTGTGGACAACTTGACAAATAAAGTTAATGAATAAAGCTGCTTTCTGAGGAGCGTCTAAACATAACGGAAGCAGTCACATTTCTCCAGCAATCATCTATTTGTCACAGCTTTCCCAAGTCTGGAAAAGGTGGCTATCCTCAAATCTAATTCACACCATCCATATAGTCCAGGTGATTTTTTTCTATATCCACAGGACTCCATGATGAAAACAACAATGTAAGTGAGCCCAGACACATTCCCAGCTATCCATGTGGTGGGTTTCTGAGCTGAGTGGCAGCATCTTCCACACAGTTCACGTTTAGAAACTTGACTTATGGGGGCACAAGTCACTGTGTATCAGCTAAGGCACTGCTGAATTACACAGCCCTAGCAATTTCACATTTTTCTCTCTCCTTCAGTGAAAGAGGATAGAGATGAAGATATTTTAAAATACGGTTTTCATAAATCCTAGCAGGTATGCAACTTCTGCATACAGCTAGAGAATGGCAAGATTACGTGATGTTATTACGGTAGGCAACAGTACTCTCATAATCACAGTGATAACTATTTTGGAAGAGGTACAAAGTTCAGTGTTCAAGGAGATAATGTAATTCCTCTACTTCAAGCTACCTCCTTCCTCTGACTTGTATCAACCAAACTCATCACATCCACCCTCAATTTTACAGCAAATCAAACAAACATAAGAACTGATAAGATGTATGCTCGGTTTTGCATCACGGAAAGGAGAAAGAGGTATAAAGAGACTCTTCAAACTCCTACTTGGATAATAAAAATGGAAGTGCTTCTATACAGCACTCCTCCTGGTAACATGGGAGTAGCTTCCAAAGCCCAAGTGGAGGTTAACTCTAATCACATTCATGTTCACTTGTGTTCCAAAGGTTTGCAGGCTAGATAATGTCAACTTCAGCTTCATCAACATCCTTGAGAGGACTCTGAGGTCCAGATTCATCACCATGTCCAGATACATCACCATTTCCAGATCCCAACTCTAATTTGACTAAAAGTCAATTTCTTTGTTACAACTCATAAAAAAGATCTGGATTTTACCATTGTCTTTATAGTATAAGGCATATGTATAGGGGTACCACTACAGCAGAAAAAGGAGGAGGAACCTTGAGTGATTCACAGAATCAGAGAATGGTTGAGGTTGGAAGGGACCTCTGGAGGTCATCTTGTCCCGCCCTCTGCAGAGCCACCTAGAGCTAGTTGTCCAAGACCATGTCTAAATGATTAAATGCGACTAAATTATAACAGCTATATCAAGAACATGAATAACAAAATAATTTTTAATTTAAAGTACTCTTCATTTTCCGAAGCCTGACATTTGCAACTTATTTTCTGTCTGTCTCTCACACACCCATACTACCCTCCAAACACATATACACCAAAAGGGACATCAGGGTGCAAAAAGGTCCATAACACTTGTTATTTTCACCAGACCACAGTGATCACCTCATTTCAGTATAACAGAGCAGTCCTACGTGCATTAAGATTTAGATGCCCATCCAGATAACCCAAAATGTACTTTCCAGTTCACAAATCACTTGAAGATGAGACCTTCTATGCAATGAGATTCTAGTAGTTCTATGGTCTGGGATTACAGTACTGTGATACTGCAGCTTAATTGACTTAATTTTCCCAATCACTTAAGAGAAGACTGAGCAGCTTGCTAATGAACCTCCTATGGCTCACTGAATTTGTGTTTCAGTTTCTCATCAGCACCACAGTGACAGCAATCCTTAATTTCAGTCTACTTTGTCAGTAGACCAAAAGGGTCAAAAATACGTTTTCTATACAGCAGGCTCAGAACATGGTTATGACAAGTATTTAAGGCTCAGAAACTCATTTTCAAAACTGACAGGTCCAGCAGGGCTTCTAAGCTCACACATGTGTATGTGTACAACTCTCCCTACAGCCTGATTTCCTGGAAATCTGCATGTGCAGCTCAAAGATGAGCCTGGACCAGATTTCTTATCATCCAAGTGAGGTAACAGAGCCTCAGAAGTACCACAGAGCATGCTCCAAATCACCTAAAATGTGATCATTCTTGCCACGAGTCAAAAAATACCCAACAGCAATGTAATAAGAGATCCAAAATCAAATATAAGCCTGTATATTCTTAGGAGGCTGTAGCTGCCAAGGTACAGGTAGGTTTGCAGCAGTGGTGACCCGGACAGGAGAGCAGCTAGCAGAGCAGCAAAGCCCAGATTTCTCTTCATTTGACTCTTCTTAGTGCCCTACTTTGAAACTGAGGACTAAACTCATTTGATCAAACCGCTGCACAATCAGATGGCCTTTATTGTGGCATTATTTAACGTGCATTTCAGTTTTGTTATTGTCAGAATGAAGCATATTTGAGATGTAGTATTTGAGAACTATTCAGCATCTGGGACTTGTATAGTTTTTAGACAAGTAATTGCCATGGTCATTCAAATTGCTGAACCCACAGAAGCATGAGATCATAATCAGCAGTGATTTGACTTGCATCATAGATCAAATTTGGGCTGTTGTTTCAGTTCTTTGGGAGCAGTACAGACAGAAAGAAGGGGAGAGGAGAAGAAAAAAAAACCCAAGCCTTTGTTTTTCCTGAAGTAACCACAACAGATTACTTCCACTTTCTTCTGAAGTCAAGAGTAACTGCAGGCAAAATCAGTAAATACAGTGATGCCCTAATGAGGGGCAGCAGTTCACAAAAGCCATAAAATAAACTGCAGAACATGATCCTTTGTATCCCAGGAAGCTCAACTGAAGTGCACTGCGGTAACTGTGCAATGTCTGATGGGAAAGGTTCCTATGGATTTAGCCAAAAGCAAATGTAATTGAGATTTGACCCTCTCAACTCAGTAGAGTACAATTTTTGAAGAGGTGAGTTTATTGAGAGTACTAAAATCACTGAACTTGTACTTTTGGTGTTATTTTTCCTGTTTTTGGAAAATGTTTCTGGTTAGGTTCTCACAGCACTTGACAAGTAACATGTAGTTAAACATCTAAATAGTTCCATAAAAGAGATGGAGAAGCATCACGGAGCAACTATGTGAAGGGCATGAAAGATACTACCCAGTGACCATGAAAATACCAGGAAAAAAAAAATCCTTTTAATTTTCCAAGGTACTGCCTAGGCACATATCCTTTCATAATAGTAAAATGTCTCAAGATATCTGAAAGAATATTTTAGGTGTCCCCACATGGTTTAGTTGTATAGTTCTCGGCTCTGAATAATAACAACAACAACAACAGTTTTCCCAATTCTACAGAGCACGTTAAAGAATCTTGATAGCCAGTCCCCTGCTCTAACCATGAAAATAAGATCTCAGAATGTGGAAGGGACTGGATTTCAGTCTTGCTGCCAGAGATCTCTGCCTACTGCCTCCAAGCAGTAAAGCAGATCTGCCTGCATGCATAATGCCAAACTAAAAATCTCTGCAAGCTGAAAGTCCTACAACTCCCCCCCATTACTGAGTCATGTTGTTTCTAACCCATACAGCCACAGCACAATTCACAGGTGGACCGGTGCTGTGCTAGTTCAGCATAACCAGCTACAACCTGTGCTCTGAAATCTCTTTAGCCGAAACCTGAATATTTCCTTCGGGTTCCTAGACAGCCTCCCACAAGTGGACATTGCCAGAGCCTTTCATACCCACCTGTTCAGGATGGTAGAGCAAAGGCTAAAAGGCAATTTAAGGTACAGAGAGGAGCAAGATTAATCAAACAACAAAGTAAAGGCCATGAAATCTGCTACAGTTTCACAAATAAACACTTAGCATTTGCAGCCCAAAAGCAAGCTGGCAGTCTGGTACCCCTAGAAAAGCAAATGTGTACAACAACTACTTTTAAAAATGGAGGCAGCCAGCAGCTGCAGCTTAACTATCTTCTAACACATCTGCCCCAGCCATGGGGGTTTGGACCAGGCTGTGCCCTTCGAGATCCGTGCTCCGGCAGCGCTCCTTGGTGATTCCCCCCGGCACCTCGGGCTAATGTGGGCAAGAATATAAATGGCAAGACAATTAATGCCGTCACCCGATTAAGCTAAGGGCATTAAAAAATACACGAGCACAACTCCAGAGTACAAAAAGCCCCCCAAAAACTGACAATGTGTTTCATTAGATATGCAGAAAGATTAATCAGCTGCACCAGGCTACAAATAGCTAATACTGAAGGGTAGCAGCTGCATGAGGGAAGGACAGCCCACCTCAGCCTGTATCGGTGACCTGTGCTAGGTGTTAAGTGGAACAGCTGTTTTAAAGCACGCAGTCCTGCTCAACGTCATATTCCTGCAGCAGCGTTTGCTCGTCTCGTCCTCAGCCTGTTTACTCATACCCATCTGTGTCTGCTAGATGGTGCTGTGGGATGGCTTTTCTTCAGGCAGAAAACGCAGCTTGCCTCTTTTTTTCCCCCACTCATTGATTTTAATTTCCTTCTACACGAGAACAGCTGCAGTGTTTTCTGCATCTTGGTCATACAAGATGTGTCCTGTCTGGTCTCCTTTCTCATTCTTCACTTGCTGCAGGCATGCGGTGGCCACCACCGATGATGGTGTTTCTCCAGAGCAGCCAGAGAAAACGCGTGTGTGTCAGCATTCATCCGCATGTGTCCATACTGACGCAGGAAAGCAGGAACCTCGGATGGAGGCAGGAGGTATTAATATCTGTTCTAAAGATTTCCAAATTTCCATTTTCCTTTGGATCTGAAGATAGACATTTAAGCAAACTATTTTTATTGACAGAGCAGGATTTAAAATTAAATCAGACACACAAATTAATAACATGGTTTCAAAGGAAAGGTTAAGTCTGAAACCTCCTGAAGCTCCAAAGAGCAAAATATCTCCCTTTTTCCCCTCTCAAACTGCAACTCACTTCCATGAGGAAAGGCAACCTACTGCAAAAACTTCAGAAGGTAACCCTCTGAAAGGGGAGGTAATGGGAAGGATGCTTTTTAGGCTTCATTTTTGTTCTGGAACTAAAGAATTACTGAAACGGCAGGATGCTATCAGTGCTTTAACATTCATAGTATCATAACTGGCACATGGGATAGAAGTATTCAGACCTGTCAAAACATGTTGTGCTAATGACCTGTAGGTGAAGGCAGTCGGGTGATGTCCATCTGTTCCATATAACTTTGTGTCAGTTTAGCCAAAGCTGGCAAATAATCCCAACCCACCCTTCTGAGCAAAGGGAAGAAAACAAAACAACCCCCTAGATGAGTAATTGCGGTACTACTACATCAGGCGATGACGTCAGGAATGGCCCAACGCCTTGGGACACCCTCTGAGCACTTGCTGTTACTATACAAAACCCATCCTAGTAAATGGCAAGGCTATCCTCTTTGACATACGCTGCAATTTCTGCTTAGTGAATTGACATTTTCTGTCTGATGCTCTGCCCTGAATGCAGAGCTTCCACTATCATGAAACGGAACTTCATGCTGCATCCCCACACCAGAAGGGGATGACAAAGAATCGAGAAGGGACATCATGCAGGCCAGTGACAAAAGTTGAGGTATATCATGATTCTAAGCAAGTTTGGCACAAATTTCACTGTAGGATCCACAGCTAGTACAGATGCCTGTCTGAACAAATCATCAGGCAGTGCAGATCTGGAAGCAAACCTATCTTCAGGTGGTCTATCATGTCTTTCCCCCCACAGCCACACAGAATCCTTACTACAGGGGACTCTACAGTTCCCCGGTGCATGGAAGAGTGGCCCAACAGACATCAAACACGAGGACAGCATGTACACCGGGAAGGCAGACGCAATGAGGAAGAAAAAAAGCAGCAGTGACCGAGCATAGAGCACTGCACACCATGGAGGGTGGTAGTGACACAGAGGAGGAAAAAAAAAAACAAACCATGAAGAAGCCGGGAAGGTAGATGCAATGAGGAAGGAAAAAAAGCAGCAGTGACCCGAGTGTAGAGCACTGCACACCATGGAGGGTGGTAGTGACACAGAGGAGGAAAAAAAAAAACAAACCATGAAGAAGTGGAATTCTGCTCTCTCTGTTAAAAGGAAAACAGGGTTAACAGAAACTCAACCCATACGGGACTAATCGTTTAGAGGCAATCCCATACATTAATACCTGCTGGAGTCTCTTGTCCCATTTTACTCTTCATGTTTACACTCTGCAAGAAAAGCTGCCATATGCAAAGCTCGACGGGGGACATATTCAAATTGTGGGTTAACGAGGAGTTGCATTTCCCTCCAAAATCGTAACAACAGTGTGCTTAGACAACCACACAGTGAAATCTGAAGTGCAGTGGAGAAAAAATGGCTTCTGAAGAGGATGCTTTAATTTCATTACTAGGCTAAAGAAGGAAACATCTACACACTGCTGGAAACGAAAAAGACAAAGCACACATTTGCTACAGTTCTGTGCCCTTTAATAAGAAGAGGAAATTAAAAAATGAAAAGGACCAATCTATAAAAATTCCACGCTGGCTGAGGTATTAACAGTATTTTTTATATTGAACACCACATTCTTGTTTTTCATTAATGTGGTCTTCAAAGAGGAAAACAGTAGAGAGATCGAGGGGAGCAAACCAGGAAGCATCTGACCTCCTTGTTCGATTGCTGTGATCAAAGAGGATCAGAATATGGAAAGAGAGAACACAGCACGTCCAGATGAGACTCATTTCAGTGTATCATGGGAGCCAGCTACAGAACCTGCTGGTATGCTGGAAATTATTCTGAAAAAACTTTATATGGTATAAAATACTACTAGAGGACTGTGGAGGAAAAAAAAGAAAACATATCAGAGAGCCTTTCTTTTGATCTTGATCTTATGAAAAATAATCTAAGTCCATACACTTTACCAGACACCTTCCTTCCTAAAGACTAGTCCTGTAACTGAAGAGACCAACATAAAATCTATGAGGTAATCACAGTGAGTCCTAGGGCAATAACCGTGTGAGGTAACTTCAGGGATCTGAGCTGGCTGAAACTCAGAGGTTCCCTGGGGTGCTCTACATGCTGAATATAAAGCCATGGTATATGTTTTGGTGGTTTCCATTTTTGATACAGCATATTTTTTACTGTTATCTAAGTACCTTCAGCCAGTAGCTGTTCCTTTAAAGAACGACTATATCTAAATAAAAGAATGACAAGCATTTTTGAGAGATGCCAGAAGGACAGATATGGTAACAATTAGTATTAGACTCAACTTTTACCTACGTATCTGTCTTCAACACATATAATCTGTCCCTCCACTCCCTCGTGTTCTTGCCCCAGGGCTCTAAAGTACAAACATCAATTTTCCAGATGAGGGACTGGGGCACAAAGGGATTTGGAAACTGGTTCAAGAATGTGCCTGGAAGCTGGATTCAGCCTGGGTCTCCCAATGTATGGACTCTCTCCCCAGTTCTTCCAGGCTAAGCTACGAGCAAAACACTGGTATATTAACTGCTGCGTTGGCTGAACTGTCTCGGATCTGGTTTACATGACGCTGCGAAAAATGTTGGATACCTCCTTCTTTCCTGCAGGCAGGATTCCACTACCGCACTACATATATGGCAACTGGGACACAGAGACTAACTTAGGAAGAAAATTAAGAAGTATTTAAGAAGAAAAATAAAGGCAATGATGTATTGATTAATTCAGTTTCTGTCTCAAGCAGTTTCCAAAATGACAGGACATTCAGAAAAAAAATTGAGAGGGAAGATTAAGCAGCAAAGCTCTGCAGAAAAAGATGGATCCTATATGCCTCACAGCAGACACAGAGTACACAGTAGATACAAGTCGTACTTTTAGAGGAGTACAAGATCCTTGCACAGCCAAAAATCTGAATGGACTTTGTGTGGAATTTCTGGTGTTATTTCCTCACAAACTGTACTTGCTTTTCTGCAAAATCCTGTAAAAAGGATCCACACCAACAGTGCAGTTCTTCTCAAAAATCTTTAATAATTAAATAATCATCAAAATAGAGGTGAGAGGAAGAAGCAACTTGGTAACAAAGTCTGAGTCTCCTAAAGTTTACTATAAACAGTGAGAAAAACTAAGCAATTAACAAAAGCACCCTACCCACACCCTATAAATTAATTTAAACTGTGCTTGCCATAGAATGACTATCAGAGGGTATTGTCATAAATATGCAAGTTAAGCCTACAGTTCTGTTAATATAAGGAAAGACTACCTACATTCTTCACATCTGAGGGAATAAGTAAAAATTAACCATAACGTCCTTTAACAGTTATAAAATCCCAGAACATTAATACACACTGCAGAATGCAAAAGGTTGACCACCTCCTGTCTTCCTACAAAATTGCAGGAGTCACCTCAGCACACACACCTGTGCTTTCTGCTAGCAGAACAACCAAAAGCTCCTTCTAAAACTCAGGACACTTAATTAAGTCTCAGAAGATCTGGATGCCAGGTTTGTTTCTTATACTGGTCTCACTATGTGTGGGGAAGAGGAACAATCTAATAATTTGGCAATAAATACAGGTGAGGTACCGGTTCTCAGCACTTTCTGAAAACGTACACACTCACTTTGGTCTGTTTTCTTGATTTTGATACTGATCCGTCTTGCGTACCACATGTGACACAGACACAGGTCCCACTCCCCACGATTCAAGGACTCCTGGCATGAAAGTACATCTTCCGATCACAGCTGGAGAGAGCGATGGGCGCTTGCCCAGGGGCCTGCTGAAATGAGGCATGTGAGCTCATGGGGATACAAGGACACAGCACAAAGCATATTTGCTACTGACCCGAGCTTAGGACTTTGACTTTTGATATCCATTTACTGATGAGTGTAAGAGTATAAACCAGAGTCAGTCACATCTGATAGGTCAGCACAATAGCTAGTTTAATGTACAGCCATGTTGGACAATGCACATGGTCATTTCAGCCTGAAAATTACTCCCAAATTCTTCTTCCAATGTCAGAAGCTGTTGGGTTTGGCAGCACAAAGTAGTATTCTTGGAGAACAGGGCTCAGGGGAGAGAGGAAGGATTGCCAGTGGCTTCCCACCAGGATGCTGACACTTAGGCCACATGAAGGTGCCTGCATGAAGAGGAACCTACCTGTGCAGCCCACAGACTATTCTGTGACAATGCTAAAAACATCATATTATTGGACACCAACATGACTGAATGGACCAGACCAAAGGGAAATGATGACGATTAAAAAAAGCACAGGGAAATTCAGATGAAGTACTTAATTGTGAAACATTACCTGAACTTTTCTCATACACTTATTTCAACTAATAAATAGAGTAAAAAAAAAAACAACCCTGTATCACTTCACCTTCGCTAAAGGTCCAAGCTGACAAATTTGAGTTCGGTTGCATTTCAACAACTGACTTTGCACCAGAATAGCTTTCCCTGCTCTTCATCAAAACTGCCAGTGGCCCTTCGCCAAGCACCACAGCCACTGCCAGAAAAGGTACATCCCTGTACCACCGAGGAGTAACAGAGATCAGAAAAAAGGCAACTGTGCAAACTGAAGCATTATGCATCCGAGTTCATGAAACAGTGCTTCCAGAAAAGGTTCAGACATAACTGCTTATTTTAATTTTAAAACACAGTATATCTCCTTAAAATGCAGCTTACTAAACTCCTGACTTAGGACTAATGATATTTCTACCCTGCAAAATGTAATTTAGCTACCCCAAAAGGTTTGGCATAATGACAGCAATGTGTTTCATATTGGCCAAGTTGATTTCTCTGTTTAGATATGCATAAAAATCTCAGGTGTGTACTATAAGCTTGGATTATAACCAGCTGCTTTTTATCCTTGGAGCAAGTCTTTCATATTTCTTCACTCTTTTCCACCCAACAACTTACGGTTAAAAAATTCCTATTTTTCTTGTTCAAGCAATTGATCTTATAGTCAAAGACCTCTCACACTGGCAACTTCAAGCATGCTGGAAAAAGTAGGCTCTGTTTCCTTTAGTCTCATCCCTCAACACAAACTTTTCAACTGCACCTTCTCCTTTCACAGGAATGCTGGACGTAACGCTTCTAGTGACTAGAAAACACTAGTAGCTAACAGAAAATGCTAACAGCTAGGGCCTGAGGCACAATAATTTGCTCACAATTGTGAATGGTAATGGATCTGTGACACCGAACTACCGTAATGAGAGAGACCAGTGTAATTCTAAATGCTAGCACTGATTTTTAGGTTGTTTTTTGTTTTCCCTCCTTAATTCTAGTATAACACTTGCTTTCTTCTTTCTTCGTGCCTTTCCTTTACAACAAGAAATTTGTACGTCTGCATAGATGCACGGTATTTTCTGGAAATACTTGGCCATATTTCACTCATCACTAACAGGACATTTTCTCATACAGATTTGAACAGGTGAGACTGAGTGAAAAGCTGGGCCTGAACATTTGCCACATCACTGGCAGTTAATCATTACATTTTCCCATTTTCCACTTCAAATGAGTTCATATCAGATCTCTGATATGATGTGGGTGAACCGTGTGTTTTCTAGTATCGCCTTAATCTACAAGAGTTCATTTTGAACAGAGAAAAATGGATATTCAGCCCGTCAAAATACTCAGAAGTGAATGCAACAGATGGAGCTACAGGCATAGTTATTGCTGCAGGACTGGACTACTGCAAACTCACATGTTTGATGGAACAACTTTGAAACCCACCTACAAATATGGTTGGTAAAGAAGAGCAGCACTTGTAGCAGTCTGTCTGCCGAGTTGGACAGACCAAAGTGAGCGCATAACTTCATCTGCACTGGCTGGCGTAATCTATTCCAAGTTTATTGCAACATCCTGATCCTTATCTTCAAAGCACTAATTAAGTACAATTAAAAATAAACTCCATTCATGCAACAGTGCCGTTACAGATTTTGAGTGAGAAATGGAGGGAAGCTCTCCGGTGACCTGGGTGGGTGTTGGCTCAAGCCCTTGAGAGACAGGAAGAGGAAAAGTTGCTATAAATCCAGGATTTTGTTTCTCCCTCACACAACCATTTTCGTAACAACAGTTCAATGGCCAAATCCATAGCGGATTAAATTTAAGAGCCAGCCGCTAAGCTGACGTGAATGTTCAGAGTTTCACTGAACTCAAAGCAGTTGTACCTGTTCACCGCAACTCAAGGCCTTGAGTTCAAGGCAGCCCATGAGTGAGACTGCACTGATTTTAGGTCTCAGGGGAGATCTCAGCTTTGCTCTCAGCCCTTCCAGGAAGCAAGGGTGCCCGAGAACTTGAAAGACTGACACCTAACTCACATTTCTACCTGGGCTAGACCTGAAAACAGAACCAAATCACAGGCTTATCAGAGTTGTGGCTGGAGGTAAGAGAGACGATGTAATCTATATAGCTTGAGCATTAGCTGTATGTTGGGTCTCATTTGTCAGAGGCTGCAAGAGAGTTTGTTAATCACGAAGGCGGCAGATTGGGAAGAAGACAACATGTGAAATTAATCGCATTAGGTCCCCAAGCTGTGCAATTTTTTCTGGATGCTTAATTCTTTTAGCTGGCCAGCTTTTCTAGATCACCTTACAAACACGTTAAGGATAAAGCACAGGACAATTCTACAGCACAACCTCCTGCTCATGAAGATCAGACATATTCCTACATATATTCACTATCATCAACCAGGCAAAGTTAACTCAGAATAAGCCATTCATACACACAATGATTTTCAAAATGTATCATCATAAAAATTAATGGGATGCAAATACATCATCTTTCCATGATCCTCAACAAGAAAGTATACCATTCAGTTTTGGTGGTGACTTAAATCAACATGCTTTGGGCCTTAGCACTACTAATGCTACTATTTTAGTCCTATCCATATATGTTAAGCCCTTCATATTTGTGACTTTCTCCATGACTACAAACCAGATTTTGGTATATGTTTGTAGACCCACTTTAACATCCATTTGCGTAAGATTTGGCAAGAAACTTCCTAAGGAAAAGAAAAGCACAAATTCAAGTTAGAAGGTATCCTCCGCTTTGCTTATGACTTCAGCTGAGCATAGGCATAAATGACTTGTGAAAGAGAGACTGATTTAATCAAGTTCTTAAACTGAGTATTTACCTCTACATACATTAAATGATTCACTCATAAAAACAAATTTACTTTTGTGACTAAGAATATTATTTCTCTCAAAATTCTCATGAAATGATTTACCAACCATATGCATGTTTTAACATGTCACTGGCACCACGCAGGAAAAGTAGCCCTACTGGACTTTCCTTTTGAAATCAACAAATTCACCCACTGCAACTACGTTCTGTTTGAACATTGTGGGTTTTTTCCTTTTGCTTTGAAATAGTTTTTTTTCTTCTTTTGGACTGAATTACATTTAAAACATTCGACAAGTCATTACTTCCCTATCAAGGGAAGCAAAAGATTCACACAAGGCACAGGGAACAACTTGCTAGTTAAAATTTGTATTTAACCTTGCAATATAGGACCCAGACAGAAGCAAAGTGGAAAAAAAAAATTAAAACAAGATGTGAGATAGGAATCTTTAATCAACCTCGTTGTATCAGCCTGGGCCTAGCATTCCACCTCATCTTCTGAGGTTACCCAGCACCACTTTGAAAATGGATTACTTTCCACCGAAAACAATGCCAAAAAGGGGCTTTAGCTCCCCTGGGGGAAATTAGAACAGCCTGGATCATCAAATGGGAAAAAATAATCATCAGTAGAAGTCAGAACTGAAAGAAACACTGAAACCAGACTCAGGTTTTGGACCACTTAATGCCTTAGATGTGCATTTGAAGATCGAGGTGAAGTGGCAAAAGCCTGTGGGTTTGTGATGCAAAGGAACGTGTGCTTCTCCAGTGGATGATATAAACACCTGTTTTTTTTCCAAGATGTTTGGTTCAGAAATGTACTTTTTGTGAACACTTGGTAGCTAGTCCTGGAGAGGGTAAGGCACCGAAACAGTATTGCACGCTTTCTATTACCAGATCAGAGGGAATACGAATACATAGGAAAGTTTATATATA
>NW_010513960.1:0-14713 GCF_000687285.1 Phaethon lepturus
CTTCCCCAGTACTGAGGTCAGGCTGACAGGTGGATCCTCCCTGGATCCTCCTTCCAGCCCTTCTTGTAGATGGGCATCACATAATCTTACGCTCTGCATTTTGTTACTTGGTCAGGTTTCTATCAGAAAGTACATTGTCTCTTCTGAGGACAATTTAGCTTCTGCAGTAGATTTAAGGTGGGGATTTTGGCAAAAATCTTCGGAAATCAACATGAATTGCTGACTACTTCTCCTTAATTGCCTCATTTTTATACTTTCAAAGGATTCTGAGAGATCATACTTGTTGTTTGTGTTGGACCTAGCAATCTTGCTAGCCAAACAGAAAATGTCAGGACTTCTGAGAAGTCTTGCTAAAAGTTCTGTTAGTTTCTGTGATAGGTGTAAAATCATTTATCATAGCAAAAATAAAGTTCAGACTTTCAATACAACATTTCCATGGCAGTACTCCAGGTTGGGTCTCATGAGACCAGAGTAGAGAGGCAGAATCACCTCCCTTGACCACTAGTCACGCTGCTTTGCATGCAGCCCTGGATATGGTTGACCTTCTGGCCTGCAAGCACACATTGCTAGCTCATGTTGAGCTTCTCATCAACCAACACCCCCAAGTCCTTCTCCTCAAGGGCTGCTCTCAATCCATTCTCTGCCCAGCCTGCATTGATATCAGGGGTTGCCCTGACCTATGTGCAGGACCTTGCACTTGGTCTTGTTGAACTTTATGAGGTTTGCACAGGCCCGCTTCTCAAGCCTGTCAATGTCCCTTTGGAGGGCATTCCTTCCCTCCAGCATGCTGATCACACCACACAGCTCGGTGTCATCAGCAAACTTGCTGAGGGTACACTCAATCCCACTGTCCATGCTGTTAACAAAGATGTTAAGCAGTACTGGTCCCAATACCAACCTTTGACAAACACCCCTCGTCACTGGTCTCCACTTGGATATCAAGCTGTTGACTGCAACTCCTTGAGGGCAACCATCCAGCAAATTGCTTATCCACCGAGTGGTCCATCCGTGAAATTCATGGCTCTCTAATTTAGAGATGATAATGTCCTGTGGGAGAGTGTTTATCTATGCTTTTCACAAGTCCAGGTAGATGATGGCAGTCAGTCTTCCCTTATCCACCAACACTGCAACCTGTTCTTAGAAGGCTACCAAATTTGTCAAGCATGATTTGCCCTTAGTGAAGCCGTGCTGACTGTCACCAATCATCTCCTTATTTTCCAGCATGATCTGCTCCATGACCTTGCTGGACATAGAGGTGAGATTGACTGGCCTTTAGTTCCTTAGGTCTTCGTTTTTAAAAATGGGGGTTATGTTTCCCCTTTCCAGTCAGTGAGAACTTCACCAGACTGCCACAAATACTCAAATATGATGGATAGTGGCTTAGTAATTTCCTCCACCATTCCCTCAGGACCCACAGATGCATCTGATCACATCACATGGACTTGTGCACCTTCAGGTTCCTTAGATGGTTTTGAACTTGATCTTCTGCTTCAGTAGGTGGTTCTTCATTCTCCCAGTCCCTGCCTTTGCCTTCTGCAATCTGGGTGGAGTGCCTTGAGCACTGAGGCAAAAAAGTCATTGAGTACCTTAGCTTTCTCCATGTCCCAGGCAACTAGGTCTCCTGTTTCATTCTGGAGAGGGCCCACATTTTCCCTAGTCTTCCTTTTATCACCAATGTACCTAACAGAAGCTTTTCCTGTTGCCCTTGATGTTCCAGGCAGATATAATGCTATCAGAGCTTTAGCTTTCCTAACCTGACCCCTGGCTGCTCAGACAATTTCTCTGTATTCCTCCCAGGCTACCTGCCTTGTTTCCAACCTCTGTAGGCTTCCTTTTTGTCTTTGAGTTTGTCCAGGAGCTCCTTGTTCAGCCATGTCAGCCTTCTCATGTTTTTGCCTGACTTCCTTTTTGTTGGGATACATTGTTCCTGACCTTGGAGGAGATGATCCTTGAATATTAACCAGCTTTCCTGGACCCCTTTTCCCTCCAGGGCTTTATCCCATCGTACTCTACCAAGCAGATCCCTGAAGAAGCCCAAGTCTGCTCTCCTGAAGTCCGGGTTAGTGAGCTTACTGTGCACCCCCCTCACTGCCTTAAGGATCTTGAACTCCACTGTTTCATGATCACTGCAGCCAAGGCTGTCCTTGAGCTTCAGTTTCCCGATCAGTCCCTCTATGTTGGTGAGAACCAGGTCCAACATAACACTTCTCTTTGGCTCCAACAACATTAATCTTGCTGACATTTACGAGGTCAGATTATGTTTCTCAGGGAACTTGAAAACCAGTGTTTCTCATTATTATGAATCTGTAATGCGTTATATGAGCCATAAAAATGTGGTGTTGACCAAGAAAATAAGGTTATTCAAGATTATTAAAATAGATATGTATATTCATATTCATATTCATATGTACTGAGGAAAATGAGTGCATGCTAAAAGATGACCAGAGAAAGGCTTCTTACTGTAAAATAGGATTTCCAATATCTGTCATTCAGGTAGTTTATCGTACCAGTCAATAAATTTTTTATGCTATGTCAATGCTTGCTTTTTTTTAGAAATAACAAGAATGTTAAACTTTGTTTCCAGTGTACGATCATACTTCCTATTCCTTCAAGAACTGTCATGTAACTGCTTAATTGGATGTACCTTATCTACCAGCAAGTTTGAAAGTATCATGATTAAAAGAGGAACCATTGCTTCAATAGTTTCAATGCTGCCAAGAGGAAGAGAACAGCCCTATTGCTCTCTGTGGCTTTAAAGTTACATTTGGAGCAGCAATAACTAACCAAGTCAAAAGACAACCTCTTTTTATTCATATCAATGAAAGAATACAGTGATACTTTACCAAAGAGGTTACCACTAACAAATATTGTTACAAATGAGACATTGCCATTCTTAGGACTTAACCACTGTTGTATAGTGTTTTGCTTTATAAGCTTGCAAGGAGGGCCAATGGAACCATTCATAGAGGAAAACACTGGCTTTAGTTTGATTACAGAAGTTTCTTTTTCACACTGAACAGGTGACTACAGCTACAAATTCAAGAATTAGTGAAAAGGGAGAAGAACTACATAAAATCTATACTTTATTGATGTTCGGTTTATCATTTTTACCAATCCTGGAAGCTGATTATGTGATAACATTTTCCCTCCTCCATCTATGGAACTTGGGTCACATGACTTTTCACACAATCTCCAAATCATACTAAAAAACTTGAATTTACATCTTCTGTGTCATCTTCATGGATTAAATGTAACTATGCAAAAATCCACTAATGTGAAATTAACATTTTTGGAGAACACTCACCTCTGATTAAACAGCACTATATTCCCAGAGTGAATATTCCACAAGTGGCAAAATGGGAGGAGAAAAAAGGTTTCAGAATTTCTAATGTACCTTCTAGTTTAAATTCTTTTCTTACAGCAGTTGGGATAATCAGGACAAAACTCCATTTGGAAACAAAACTTTTATGGAACACATTTGTGGAAACATTTCATCACCCAATTTTTCTACCTCTTCTAGAAGTCCTACCCATGCCACACCTTCCCTTCCTTTCCATCCATCACCCTTCATGACTGGTGCTGGTGGTGAATTCCAACAGAGGCAGGGAAATGGGCTCAGATTGTCATCCCATATATCTTCAAAATGTTGAAAATAAAACACCAGCAGTGCTGTGATCACTGGATAAATGTCTTTAAAGAACAAAGTAGTGACATTTGTTTCTACTTCCTACTTTTGACAGCCAGTAATGCAGTCCAAGAAGATAGATGACCAAAGAACCCAAAAAGTACTGACAAAAACACATGCTGTGACTTCTGAAAGAGAACACATTGGAAGCTGACATCCACACACATGGTTGGATCACAGTATTGCATCTTACATTTAGCAGCTTATCACCAATACATATAAAAATTTTGAAAGATAATTTGCAGACATTTTGCATAGTTGCTCATCTGCTTCTTCCGTGTCTTAGAAGTAGTTAGAAGAGTTTCTGAAATTTACACTGCTGTCTCAAAGTCACATCCAGGACTAGAACACAGATTATTTAACATATTTACATTTTTTCAAAATCCGAGCCTACCATGTATACCCGATGTATTACCAAGAATAGAACAAAAGTCTGTCCCTCCAAAACACACTTAACTTTTTTGAATAATGGAGGAGAGAGATTTTCAGTTGAATAAAAGGGGTATGATCTGGTAAACTGGAGGAAAAGGAATACCACTACAGAAAGCATGCAATAGGAAATTTAAATCTAACTGGTGTTAAAGCCACTAAAGCCAAATCAAACTTGAAACACATTTCTATGTTTCACAAATGTAATAATCTGAAATTGAACAACAGACATCCAGACAAGTACCAAAGTAATACCACAAGAATGAATTTTTGGCATTGCTTCTTGTTAGCAAAATTATTCAAAGGCAGATACAAAAAATAAGGGCCATAGACGGGATTCCATACTGGGATAAATCAAAGTTGCATTTTTTCAGGTTCATACAGCACCACATCCTTTCTTTTTAGTGCAAGTAGGACTGATGCCTGCTCAAAGCTGCAGTCATTTGCTTTATGATGAATGAGGTACTGGTTTCAGTGTAACTCATAAGATGGAAGTCATCACATGAAACCCATCACCACAGCTGGTATTAATTATCATATTAAGGATAATATAAAAAAGATTAAGTTATGTGATGGATTTGTGTTGCTGTTACTGTACCATTTTGTACAAACATAGATAGATGACAGGCTGCCTTTTTATTACCCAGATAAGAAGAATGATACAAGAAATTGAAAGAACAAGAATTCCACCTTATAACATACTTTGTGCATTCAAATGTTATCTAAAACAAAATCTTCATTGTCACCCAGGAGCTGTCTTAATGAATCATTGACAGATGATAGCAAATGTCCTCAGCAGTCAACATATGAAGTGATTAATTTCTTCAACCTTGACTTGGAAGGTTATTTGCTGTAATTATACTAAATACACAAACTTTGTCAAGCCTGAAACATTGACGTGTATATTGTATATGTATGTCCCAGTTCTTCCCCTCGATGCACTTGCTTTGGAACCAGTAGAAATTCTGTGAGAAAAATGGAAATCAGATATGATCTCGGGGATGATGAAGCTGGCACAACAATTAGTTTGTGAACAGTTATTTCCAAAATTCCCTAATGTTGTCAGAAGACACTAGGGATTCAACTGCTCATTTTTTACCTTTTTTCTTTTCCAGCAAACTAACTTTTAGCAAATCTAAGTAATTTTCTTTCCTAACTAATCTGTGTTGAATTTGCAAAGTTTTTCTTAAATTCAAATGCATTTTTGTCTGGAAAAAGTTTTAAACAACTTTCAAACCCCTCCACCCCTGCACACACACGCACATATATATGTATTATATACTTTAGTGACCCAGCTTAGCTCATGGCCAGAGTCTTAACAGCTGAGGAGGGGTTGGCTTTCTTCCCTACAGTAGTCTCCATGACATTGCTCTGGATTAAGGTCAAGGGACCAGTTCACCAGAATTGTTGCGTTGTGTCACCAGTGATTTCTAAAGAGCCAAATGAAGGCAGATAAATGCATGAAGAGGACAGAGAAATATATTTCAGCAGAGTTGAAGTGGTGGACAGGGCTCCATGAGGTCACCAGAATCAGGATTCACCCCCTTCACCCAACTCCTACACTGGTTTCCAGTACAAGGAGTAACTTAATCTCCCTATATCTCAGTTTTCATATTTAGATAAACCATACACCTTTTTTGTCTTCTGTCATTCAAACTTAGATTGCAATGTGTTAAGGCAGCAAATATAACGTCAAGCATAACTGGGTCTTTATCTCAGCTGAGGCCTTCAAATGCTTCTGCAGTATAATAAAAGAAAAAAAGTAACTAACATCAATGCGAATACCTACATTGAGTAATTAACATCAGTGTGACTAGTATTAATAATATGCAGTAAATTCTGAACAATTCAATAGAAGACAATGCTATGTTTTCTGTGATGTACGTCAGACTTCATTTAATGTGAGAAACAGGACAAAACGTAAGAGGGAAAGGACTAGATTTGAGATGTAACCCACTGACTGTTAGAATTTCAAGCTATTCCTCCCGTTATTTCCAGACAGTTTGTCTGAGGTGATGTGACGGCTCTAGTTCATTTACAATGTGGAACCGCCCTTTATAGCTCTTTCACTGTTGGGAGAGAGGTATAGATGAGGTAATAAGGAAGTATGAGGATTTTAATTGCTGAATAATTATTACTAGCATAGTTGGCAAAACATAACTCTCTGAAGGATTTGAGAGAAACATTAAAAGTTTATGTTCAAGAGAAGCCACCATAAACTGTGTTAGGGCCCCACAAAATAATTTGATAACAAAATAATTAAAAAGTACTTTTGGATGTGGATGAAAACAGTACTTTATAAACAAAAGAAATTACCACTTTCTTAAATTGTTGAATTAAAAAAATCTTATATCAGATTTAATACACTGTCATTTTTGATAACAGAATTATTTAAGTAATAAACTTGAAATGGGGAATTAGGTAACATTTATTGCACTGTTACTGTTTTGTTCACAAGAGGAGTTTTAGACATGCATTTTAGAAATACAGCATAGTTAATAACTGATAGATTTTTGTTATCCTTGTTAATTTGGGTAATTAAAGTTTATGTCCTGAAATGCAAAACACAACCTTTGCAATTCAGAAAGAACTTCCACATAAACTGTGGTGAAACACATTTAAATCAGGTAGCTGTTTTCCAGAAGAAAATTTGGGATTACAGAGAAAGAAACCCTCATGCTACACTATACGTTTCTCACAAAGTACAAGAAGGCGTAAAATTTCCCATGGTTCTCTTAATCACATACAATCTATTTATACCCCAAATTCAGGCTGTGCTGAATGTAGAGATTTGTAATTAAACATCAGTGCCAATTAAGTGCAATTAACCTATTCTGTCTATCATAAGTTAGAATGAGATCTACATCCAGCCCCTCTCCTATGATTCTAAAAAGCTGTTCTAGTCAAAACTGGGTTCTGGTGCACCTGCCCTCATCCGAAGGAAATCACGTATCTCTTTATCCCCAGAACTGTGACTGTTATGAACGTTACTGAAAAGGAAATCACTTATATATCAGATTTTAAAACTCCGGTAATTGAAGTCTGGTTTAGTCTCTCATCCTCTTCCTGTCTAGATGACTACAAGTTTTGTTCTTAAGTTCCTTAAACACAGGCCCATTCAGGCAACAGCTCACAATTCCCACTCGCTGAGACCCATTACAGACCAACGTGGTCCTTGATTTGAGGTGAATCTCCTTTAATAATTCTAGATCTTTGGAAGGAAACGAGAAATAGAATTAGCAGCAGGGTTTAAGAGCACACCTTTTAGACACTTTGAGTTCTGCCCTTGCTTGTGGTTCTGGTTGGCAAGTGATGTCAGCGGTAGAAAGATTGCTCCTAAACAAACAATCCAGGGCTGCAATAACAGAAAGATGTCTCAATTAATTTGTCATTTTGTTACTTTTTATCGAGTAACTGAACTGAGCTGCAAAAGTAATCATTAAACTGGTTTCCTACACCTTCTTGTGTATTGATCTATTCATTTGACGACAGCACAGCGGATACTTGGCAACAGAACTAGTAATTGATTAGACAGGAGAGGAATTGTCACATACAACTCAAATTTTTTGCCAACTATTACTGTTCTAGTAAGAACACAAAGCTTTTCTTCTGCATTTTTTACAGCATATAAAATAATGACATCACATACTGACTGCTGACAATTTTCTAATAGAAAATAAATATTGAAATCCTTTTGGTTTCTACTTTATGTTTGTGGCTTTGGTCAGAACTAATACCTCAGTTTTCATGTTTTAATTGTCAACAAAACAACAAGCAAGTGGGTTGTAAGTGCAGCAACTATTTTGTACAAACGTCAGAAAACAGATCTCAGATGCAGTTGGGCATGGTTTACGATTAAAAGGCTTTAAGATTAAATTTGCTATTGAATATGTTGCAACTGTTAAAAAATTAACATTGGGTATAATACAATCACAATGCCTTAAACAGAGTAATTACATTGATGGATTGTAGAGGTCTTCTTAACAGACATAACATATAAAAAAACATACTCAGGTGGCATTAAGTTACAAATGACAGAAATTGATCATTTATCAAACCTCACAAAATAAATCAGATTCTCCATATTAAACTTTAGCACAGGACTCTATAACCTCTTATTTTGCTGGCTGTGATACGTTCAGACATAGATTAAATGCGGTTTAACAATATCACAATTAGATAGACAATGAACAGATAAAGAGCTTTCACAAGGATCTTGTTTTAAACTTGAGGAGTTGTTTTATTTATATGTTCAGAGTGACTTTCATCACCTATTTCTTCGTTTTGCTTTCAAATGAACAAGGCATGATCAGTGCCTCCCCAATCAAGTTCCTGCTGGCAGCAACAATTTGATGAGAGTGGTATCTTCTTCCTCATCTTGCCTATGATACAAAGTTCATCTGAAGACTAGTTATCAGTGGCACTCCTTAGGCATTGATTCAGAGATGTTTAATGTCTTTATTAATAGCCTGCATGATGGGGTGGCATGCACTCAGCAAGATCACAGATGATAGCAAACTGGGATGGGAGTGGTCCATAGAGTGGAAGGCAGGGCTGTCATTGTGACAGACTTTGGCAGGTTGGAAAAATGGGCTGACAGATATTCCATGGAGGTCAATAAAGGCAAATGTAAAGTCCAGCATTCCTGATGAACAAGTTGAGCATGTGTGAGAAGCACATCACTATAGCAAACACAACCACCTGCACCTTGGGCTGTATCGGTCAGAGCATAGCCACTGAAGGAAATGATTCTTCATCTCTTCTTTGTATTTGTAAGGTTGCATCTGGACTACCATGTCCAGTTTTCATCTCCCTAGTACAAAAAAGAAACTGATATCCTGGAGTGAGCCCAGGGACAAGCAACAAAGATGATTGGTCAGCAGGAGCACTTGACATGCAAGGACATATTAAGAGTTTAGTTTGTTCAGTCTAAAGAAAAGAAATCTAAGGAAGGTCTTACTTGCTGTCTTCAATTATGTAAGGAGTGCTGGCAGACAATGGATTTAGACTCTTCTCTGAGAATCACAGTGACATAATGAGGCAACAGACACAGTTGCATAAAGAAGAATTCTACTTTGATAGCAGGGAAAATAATTCACAAGCAGGGTAGTCCAATATGGAACAGACTGCCCAATGAGATGTGGATATCCACCCTTGGAGATACTCATTATCCCTGAGTAATCAGAGCTAAACTGGGCCTACTCTGGCTAGGGCTCTGACCCAGATGACCTCTTTATGTCTCTTCTGTTACATGCAGTGTTTTGTTACGGGAAAAAGTAAGCACAGCGTATAAATGGAGCTAAGAAACTATTTCTTAGCCTAATTTAAAAAAAAAAAACCACCAAACCAAAAAAACCTAATCAAAAGACAACAGTTACAATAAAATAAACCCTTCTAGCAACAAAAGAAAATTCATAAGGCTATACATCCAACACAAACAACTCTGTGACTTTATGAGAACTTCTGTGATTAAGCTGACATGTTTCTTGGATGTGAAGTCAACGGTATCAAAACAGAGGTATTACCTCATCAAATAAAATCTGCATTGCTCCTCTGCTGCTCTGTTCCTGTGTCTTCAGTGCCATGTAAGGACCTGTCTGTGGATTTAGTTGATATGAGGAAGTTTGCAAGAAATAAATGCACAGTGTACAGATTTTCCCAAAGGGGAAGTTTGAAACTTTTTCATGAATAGGAGATAGAACAAGATAATTACTATGTTGCCAAACTAATTATGGCATGACAAATTGGGGAAAAACAGTCTAGCTTCCTTGGATACCTTCCTGGTATGACAGTTACAAGTTCTCTCCGTATTAATTGTCATGCACATGAACACCAGCATTTTACATCTTTATAATATTTGAGAAAATGAACTAATTATATCTCATTATAATGTTATGTATAGAAACTGAAGCATTAAGAAATTATTTAAATTAAGCCAATGAGAAAGTCAACATAATCAGAAAGCCATAATTTTGGTGTTCGTCTAAAAGGTAATCTCTTCTCCTTCTAAGACATGTTTGACATGAGAACTGAAGGGAGCCATCTCAAGAAATACTGAAAGACGATCAGGGATATCAGCTATGTATTCACACAGAATTATCACAAGAAAGGAACACAGAGAATAGGATTTCAGCAGTACAGGTAGAGTTAGTGTTATGTGAAATACACACAGAATAGTTTAGCTATCATGTTTAAAAATGGTGTGTCTTGACCTTCGTCTACATTTAAGGTAGGAAGTGATAAATATGCCACGCTGCCAGTTGCTCTGGTAAATAATCATTTGTAAAGTACCTTGACTATCTGCTTGAGTACATGGACAATTACTGGTTTTGCTTGCAGTGATGGATTTCAAAAAAGATAAAATAAATTTTAGGAATGTCAGAAATGCTGTAAAAAGCTAGAACAGATATCCTCTATAGACCAGTGATTACCTTTTATGCCTTACCTATACTTCCTGGATCTTATGCTAGCAAGATAATTTAAGAAACCAATCTGTAGTCTGTAGACTGGTAAAAGAGACTTAGAAAAGAGCATTCTCACTAAAAGTACAGATCCTTTGTCTTTTCCTTCTATATATGAATCAGACAGCAATAGTATTGGCAAATGATTCTCAGTTTCATTATACAGTACATTGTTCTTAAGGTGATTGGAAAAAGTGTGTGAAGCTTGGAATCTATAACTATTTCTCATTTTCAGTTTCTACCCTCTAGAAATGTCTGAGGAAATATCACAAAAAAAAGAACAAACCAAAAACAACAACAATGAAAAATAAAGATTTGTTTTGGTTTTAAGCCTTTGATCTAAATGCATTGGGGGAATTCAATTGGTCCATTGGTGTATTAGATTTGAAGGAGAAATTCAATTCCCGTAGTAGAAAATAGATAAACTTAATTTTTTCACTAAGATTATTTTTTTCCCACTGTCTTACCTATGGACAAACTTAGACTGACACCTAAATATCATTTTTCTTCCCAGCTTTTCCTTTGTCAGCTTTGTGACTGTGGTTCCTGAGGTGATCAGGATAGTTCTCCTGTAATATGTGCCCACAATTCTTTCCTTGTACTCGCAAACATCATTGAATTAAGTTGCTTCTACATGCAAAAGTTCTAAACCTCACTCTTCATGAAACTTTATTATTCATGAGACTGGAACAAGTAATATATGTCAGCCACCCAATTAGTCTCCTGTAATGCATTTTTCAATGCTATTGCAACAGCTCGATGCAGAGTTAATGGGGCTGATTGCAGCATGCAGACATACACACTGGGAAAGGATTCTCTCCTCCAAAAATGAATACTTCAGTATTTCTTCATGTGAACCTTGTTTCCTGTATATTACAACTTGGTTCTCCTAATCCAGATCGAAAATTCCTCACTAATTCTTCTGTCTTTTAGTAAAATTTGTAAAAGTAAATATTATCTACAAAGTCTACTTGCAGTAGTAAATCCAAAGGAGCAGAATACTCACATAAATTTTTAACACATCAAAAGGTTAAATGTTTGGAGAACTCCAAAACACCTGTACCATGATAAAGTTAGTTCTCAAAAAGTTTAAAACTCTGGTAGTGAATCTCTCATATCTAGTAGGCCAGTTCATAAGACAAGAGTTTTCATTTTTATGATATATGTCTTCTTTTTCTCTGTTCTGACACCTTTAGCCACTCAAATCAGTCTAATTAATTGATGAAATACCTGAATGAAAGAGATTTCCACAACAGCCTAGTAAATGAAAACAAAAGTATTGAAAAATTATGAGTGATAATAACTTAATAGAGTAGCAGCCTTTTTTCTCTTGGATTAATAATTAACACAAAGTCATACACAGAGTCAGAAGAAAAATTAAAACTACTTTTAATCTTGTAAAGATACTTCTGTAAAAAAACACAGAATTGAATGTTTATTCTAACCTAGAACAGCTATGGAATTTCCTTAGGAAAATGCAGACTTTTCATTAAAACAGCAATGATATTTTCCAGACTGACAACTGGGCTGTGTGATTTATTTCACTGGTGCTTCTAAAATTATTTATGGTACTGGAATACTATAGAAATGTTGTATTTCCAGTTTGTAATTTGTATTTGCATAGGCTATTGTTTTTCACAGTTTCACAGAATATAGTAAAGAAAATCCTGATACATTTCTTTTTTGGTTTTTTTTAAGTGTAATTGTCCTTTATTTCAAATGAAAATATTGAGTGTTTCTTTCATTGAGGAAGGAAAACAGGTCCTCTCCAAAACTCTGTCAGTGTGCCTATGTTTGAAACAAATGTATACATTAATTAAAGTGAACTTATTCCTTATTTAATTTTATTAAAGTGACCTTATTCTTCATTTAGGTTTTGAGGTGTTTTTGTCTTTTTGTGACATGACTTTAGCTGTAATTCCAGACCAGCAGAGCGCAAAATGGTTCCAATTAGGGCCACACCCTTTCCTTTTTTCCCATACGCTGATTAACTGTTTAAAGCCACCTTTCCTTGCTAACCCATGTGCAGGTAGATACCATAGTGTCCTAGAGGCTACATTAACTTAGGCTAAGTTAACTTAGTTTAACCATGATCCTTTACAGATCATTTCCTATCCGTCTTTCTGGCTGCTAACTGGAAAGTGGGCAAAATGGATATCCTGACCTAAAAAAAATCAGTGGATGTTTTAACAACCAGCCTGCAGAGATCAGAACCAGACCATGAGCATGGAACTTATGAGTAAAAAGAAACTCCAAGCTGTTCAGATAGTTGTTGTCTTCTGGGCATGCCAGAAATCAATAGGCTTTTTATTTTGGTAGGCTAAGATCCATCTCACTTCACTTTAACAGTTCAAGCAACTAACCCAAACAAATTGTCCAAGCTTCCTTTGTAGTTAAATGAAAGACATCCAAAAGCTGATTCAACCCGTTTTAAGACTGCCGTTAAAGATAAGTGGGATGAATCCCCTTTTAGAGGTGGTTATGTTTCACTATGGAAAACAAGGAAAACCCATATGATTAGCTTATAACATGTTTAACTCTTTTACAAGGCTAAAGTTGGAGAAGATAAAGTCCACCCTTAATAAGTATATGTTGCCTGGCCTCCATCGCGTTTTACCTGTAAGATACTCTTTTACAGTTGTCCTGGTTTCAGCCAGGATAGAGCTGGTTTTCTTCACAGAAGCCAGCGTGAGACTGTTTTGGATTTGGGATGAGAAACCCCTATATCCTCTCTTTTGAGCAGAAGAGCGCTCTACTCCTAATGGCTGAGATACTGGTCCATATGGGTGGAGGGTAGGGCATATCCTCTTTGAATTGCCGGAACTCCCGGGACAGTTTCTCTACAGCAGAGATGCAGGCCAGTAGGGAGGAAGAGAGGGGATGTAGAAGATACACACTGCGAGCCACCCTGTGGTTTCAATTGCGTGACTACGGAGAGGACATGAGGAGGTGGGATGGAAAACCCACCTCGACCCTAGAGGCACAAGTACACAAGCTGCAAGGAAAAACAATTACAAAGCAGGGTTCAGGTTCCTCCAGAAAAATTGTCATTCCACTTTCCAGTGGGCAGTTTCCCAGAAAGAATAGAAGAGTTGATCCCACCTCTGATCCTCTTGAAGGGACTTCTGATTCATATTTACAAGAAGTGGGTAACGAGTTTAGACAACAGGCTTCTCTTTAAATGTTCTTTGTGTAGTAACTTTGCATCTGCATCTACATTGTCAAGATTCAGAGAAAAAGGATGAGGGAAAAGATATCCTAAATTTGTCAAAATCCTTTAAAATAGAGCCCTAGGGCTCAGTGATGGCGAAGTAGGTCTATTGAATGAAGACGACAGCAAAAATATGTGCACCATATTATAAAAATACTCTGTGATATAATAAAGCAATACTTACGATTTACTACAGTTCTAGCCTGTCTCCCAAAAATAACTGGCAGTGTTGGCATAAATTTCTTTGCTGTCTTGCTTTGGGGCTTCCCCTATGATTAAAGGCACATAACTCATTTAAGGGTTCTACACTGCACTCTTCCGTGCATGCAAAAGCAGTGGGATTCTCGTTCATCTGAGATGTCTGGGATAGACCTAAGTTCACCCACTACTATTTTCGGTAGACTAATTAGAAGCAAGTTGTATCTCTCAGTGAATTTATTTAAGGAAACCGGTCTTCTTTTTCCTCGTGCAGTATCTGAAAACATACCACGAACTCTCCCCAAAATTTCTCTGGGTAAATAGTGTTGAATTTCCATAAGAAATTAATGGAGTCTCATTTCATAAGGTGTTTAAGAGTAAAAGTCATAATAAAAATTGATCTTATATACCAAACAGAGAGACAATATCAAGAGACTCAGTGAAGTTCACTAAGAATTCTTCCATCATAATTTTTTTCACAGTGATGATCATAGTGAACATTAAATACAAAACAATGCTGATAGAATAATCATAATTTTTCATTTGAATAAACAGTCCATTTGACTACTGTTTCTGCTGTCAGGAATTTTTATCTGAAAAAAGAGAACTCATAATTTATTTTTCTGATTAACACACTTCTCTGTGTGGCAGAAAGTTTCAAGTATTAAGCATTCCGCTTTGCTGGTGGAAACGTAGGAAGAGGGAGGACCTAGATAAATGTCATTCCTG
>NW_010513960.1:14744-31705 GCF_000687285.1 Phaethon lepturus
AACTATGGCTACTTGTGGCAGCCCTTTGTATCTTATATAGTATGGGAGCAGCCTTTTTGGGAAATTTGAATTGAAACCTCAAAGCAAAGGCTATTCAGATGGTGATATCTGTGTGGGCTCTACAACACAGCTTATGCTGTAGAGTCTGAGTATATAAGCAGAGTTTATTTCCAGCAGATCTCAGTATCTAATTAATTCTTTACCATTTATGTACATTGGGACAGTAATTACATAAACCTTCCATTTAGGTTGCAGAAATAGCATCACTTGACCTGTGTATGGGCAGTAAAATACAAAATTCAGAATCCTGTTTCAGGCTCAATGTTTGAAGTAAGCCTCCAACGTTTGAACGTACACACTACTGAAGCTCAAGTGTGTTCTTTTGAAGAGACTGGGAAATGTTCACAAAAATAGTCATTTTAAAACTGACTTTTGAATTTGAACTAATATTCACTGGGTATTACTGTTTGCTCAGCTTGACCTGTTTCTTACCCTGTCTAATACAGCGTAAGGTATTTGCATTCCAGATTTTGATCTGGGAAATGCTTTTTGCTCATATTCTGTTGTGGCAGGTGCATAATTTGTAGGCAGTGTTTGGTAGAATTGTAGATTGAAGCTACACATCTTCTGAGATTTTTTTTTCAGACCAGGGGTGAGGATGTAAGAGACAAAACATTCAGGAAGCCACTTACACCCAGTTAAACACGGGACGATTTAGTTGTATTCTTAGAAGGATGACTCATTCTGCCAATACCACCATATAAAAGAAACGACCTATATTTCATAAAATAACATTTCAGTTTAAGTGGACAATTCACTTTTACATTTTTATTTTTAATAGTGAACTGGCTCTAAGATATTGCTCCATAAAAAGCCATATATAACACAGAAGCAATTTTCTAAAAATAATGTGAGGAATTTATGTAAAAAGATATCAAGCTTCAAACACATCCAACAGGCAATACTGTGAAACATCTCCTGTGGCTTTGCTATGTGATCTGGAAGCTGAAGAAGAAGTATAATTTAATAATGTAATTCAAAGAGTTGCAAAGAGAAAAAAGTATTGGTTCAAGAAAATTAATTTATACAGAATAAGATGTTCTGTAGCGGTGGAATTTTCTGAAGGCTGTGTTAATCACACATGAAAAACTGACAAAGAGAAAATTGAAATAGTGTGGAGTTGAACTAAGTATACTTTAGATAATCAGTATAAGACACAAAGCAAGATAACTCCACTAATTTAGAATCAAATAAACATCTCCAAAAAGTGGATCAAATGCAAGAATTTACCTTAATTAAATTTTCTTTTTACCCTTATGGAAAACATCCTTGCCAAATAGTGGCTTAAAAGTAAAGTAGAAAGTGGAAATAGTAGAGGCCAATGATGCAGCTCATTCTCCGTGATAATTCTTCCCACTCAGACTTTTAGGTTTTTTTCATAATATGACTAAAGAAAACACTGTTCAGTGCTCTCAGAGTTTTATTTCTCCTTCTTAGAAGTCCAGACACAGCACACTGCAATTATGTTAGTGATAATTTAGAACTGAGAGATCTGTTGAGACGCAAAATTTGCTTTAGGTTTGGGTAGCTTTCTAGATTGTTTGGTTTAACTGTTCTTATAGAGGAACATGACATTAGAGGGACACTTTAATTATTTGTTCAGATTAATTTAAGACTTTTTCAAAGCCTTAGTTACTTGCTAAAAAAATATCTCTAATCAACAGGACACGTGTATAGATTGATGTCTGCAAAAACCCATGTATCCAGAGAGTTATAGCCTCGTGTTGCTGCATTCTCAAGAATTTAATACTTTCTCAAGGTCTATTCACTACCCACAGGAGCCCTCCAGGAACACCCACAACATGGTGAGCAGCTGGGTCACCACAGGCAGCACGCAAACAGGCAGGAGAGCAATGGCAGCACTGAAGCCAAGCTCCTTAGCCGTGCTTGGCAGTCCTGGTGTCATGCAGCTCTGAAGCAGGACAGAAAAGCTATTCAGTCTAGAATGAGCAGCCTGAAAGGAGATTTTAACCTCTATTTTGGCAGAGACAGAAGCAACACACTGGCAGATTTCTCATTACGCCCATCCTCTGATGCTCTGCAGTCAGTGTTCAGAGCGGTACTGGCATGCCTAAGTGAGGGAAGCAAATCACAGGGGACAGGGCTAGTTGTAAAATGGAAGTGCACACGGAAGAGCAGCAAAAGTCAGAATTTCAGACTTGCTTTCCTTCCATTTCCCTTTATTTTTATTTGACTTCCATAACCTTACTGCTCTTTATCTCCACCTGTGTCTTCCTTTTTTCTTGTTTGAGTACAAGGGTTATATCTGTTCTTTGGTTTGCTGCAAGAATGATGACAGTTGGCTCCTGTTAGAAATAAGTTCATAAGCTTAGGAATTCTGAACTCTTGCTGACTTCAGGCATGGCACAGAATATTAAAATGAAAAAATATGTCTCCTGTGTTATATTTTTGCAGGTTTCAAATTCAAATTTACTCACTGAATAATTTTCTACATGGAAAACAAGCACCGTATGAAACATATCACTGCATAAAGACAGTTTCTGGACACAAACATTTTCTACCTTCAGGTAATCTGGAAAGTAATGGAACTCAAATCAATCTGAGCTGTTGCATTTATCTCATTTTCACATCATCCCCTGCACGTACCTATGGTGGTACCATGGCTTTTGAGAATCCAAACGTCAACCCTTCAATGCAGAAGGTCTAGAGTGTCATTATTTCCAAGTCCTTGATTCTGAAAGATGCTAAGACACTTTAACACTTATCCAACGCAGGACATCAGCTTAAGCCTTCACCCAACACAAGCTCAGACACATACTTACTGTTAAATACGCTAGTAGCTCCAGGGGCCTATCCTCACTGAAGTCAATGACAAAGCTTTTACTCACTGTGCAGGACTCTGGTGACAGAATTGCAATATCTTGATAGAAGGCAGGTTTTTAAGTACTTTTATAAAGCATCTGGAGCTATGTGGCACTGACTAGCAGAGTATGGTCCAACAAGATAGTGAGGTTCCCTCATGCCACTGTGTGGTCTGTCGTCTTCCATTCTGCCAGCTTTGGGGATGCCTAACCCTCCTGTAAGCCAGCAGAGCTCCCTAAACAAACTGGGGGGAAAGCATAAAAAGATAGCAGTTCCCTGCCAGACTGGTGAGCTGAACAGGCTCATCATGACATGCAAGGAGAGCCAGAGTCACTTGCAGGAGAAGTCAGAGGACCATGTGTGAGTGGAAGCAAGACAGTCACTGGGACTGGTGGTCAGGGAGTGCTATGCCAAAGAAAACATGTATTCCAAACCCTGGTCTCTCAGTGATTTTTTAGGTAGATATACACACATATATAGACATATATGCACACACACTCCCACACCAGTTCCCTTTTTGTCTGGATCTCAATATTGAAAAATCTCGAGTTTGTTCCATGTTGGAAAGATGCAATGTAGTTTGTAATGTATTTTATTTAAGTGAGAATTACCAGCCTTCCCAGATGTCCCTGTCTTTTTGTCTGTAAAGCAGTGATTTTCCTTAATCTCCAGAAGAGAATTAACAGATATTTGGAAAGGTTTTGAATAATATTCTTCCTATAGCTACAAACAATGTCCCCCTAAAAAAAAAAAAAAGCCAAAGTGAAGGAGTACATGAATGGTTATCAGAAACCAGAAGTTGTTCTTATACGTACTTACAATAAATGGAGCATTGGATTGATTATTGCATACCTGCCTAACACCTGTGCAGACAAAACAGCAAGATAGGCTATAGTTCTGGATTTGTATTTGCAATTGGGATTACCTTACTTGTGTGAACAGACATTCTGCTTCTTTACAAAAACTTGCACTTTCTTACCAGGAACTTTGGAACTTTATTGTTCCCTCTGCTTTGGTTTGTAAACACCCGCTGACCTGTGATAACTGGGACTTTGTTGCACAAGAACACAGCTGAGCTACTACTACATAGGAGTATACAAAATAATCAGATATTATTTACATCAGTTTGGATACATTGCTGAACCTCTTTCTGGAAATTTCACAGGTGATCAGATAGTGTGTTCTAGAAGGAAGGAAGGAAGGACAAAAGGTTAACTGCTACTATGTCCCTTCTGTTTCAACCATGTAAAAAAGAATTAGTGAGAGTTAGAGAAATTTATTTGCTTTCATGTAAGAAATAGGGAAATGAGTCTGTTTTCCTCTTCATAATTTGTTGTGAAAATCTAAGTAATGCCATTTTTCCCTAAAGCTATGTTCTTTAAAACTATTAGAGAAATATCCTTTTGATAGTTGCTCGTAACACTGTATGTTGAAAAATTTTGAAAAGAGATCCCTTTCTCCATCCTTCTGTGATTTCAAGAGTCACTGAGAAAATTAGAAGGCATCATTAAGTGGCCTTAATTTACACCTAGCTTATTGTTTCTATATATTTAAAGTTATATAAAGATTAAGAACCTAACATATATAAGAACATGGTTGATACTGTATTTATTTTTTAGCTATTGTACTTACCTATCAGAGGGCCATCAAACAGGTCAAACTGAGAAAATCCTGCTGCTCTTGAATATATGATAATGGAGAGATTGAGGGGGGTGATATCTTTATTTTTCTGAAAGATATCAAGCGCTCTGGTTCAGTTATATTCAGATATTCATGAAAAGTTCTTGTTTATTACACATTAGAATCATTTTTAGGTATATTAGTAGGTACTATGATGCTGAAAATTAGGAAAATTGCCCCCATGCCATCTTTAGAGAGATATGCATGTGTAGTTTTTCACTTGTGTATGTACATGTACTTTGTATATGTATCTACATATATGCAAAATACAATATTGACAAACTTTCTGTGATAGCTCTGACTTTGTCACATTCTGTCTGATTTATCAATGTCAGTCACAATGTCTATCTTAAAACCACTAATCTGGCAAAAGCTTAAGTCAATTCTTGAAGACACAGCAACTGTTCATAAATTTAAAATGTCACAGAGAATGCTGACTTACACCAAATGTGGACCTGTTTATTCTACATATTATTTTTTTCTTTTACCTCAGAAATCTAAAACAGAACAATATTGGATAGGCATAACATGTAAGCACACATTTACCTCTATATTCATGCATCACATTTTGTATTATTTAACAGCAGCCTGGTCCTGCTGTTTTATTGCCCAATTGGCTAGGATGACGTATGACCGTAAGAATAGATAGAGGCTTACATTTGCATTTGTTCTCACATTATGGAGCTCAGAAGCAAACTGGTAATCAGAAACATATTATCTAGAATTACAAGGGACACATTGCTACCACAGTAATGTTTTAAAAAATTAAGTGCTCTCAGTAGGTGTTTAGTGCCTCCATATGTCAATAAGTGTACTCTTACTACATGCTTACAATTTTTAAAGTTTGTATATAGGGATATATTATTTGGACATACATTATGCATATCTGAATGTCTACACATTCCCACAGCAAAAGTTTCTTACCCAACATTTTAGGAATATGTTACAAAGGAAGAAAGAAATATTGGAGGATAGGAGATACCAGGCAAGAGTTGAGGTATGAAGGATGAGCAATGCACAAAACTGATGGATCACTTCCCTGATCTCAAGACTACTGTACTCAGGGCTGCTTCTCAGGCATAAGTGAGATTTTTCTAATTCTTGGCATGTACCGACATAGTCAAAAGGCAAAACTACAGTCAGGATTCCTTATAGCACACAGTTAGGTTTGGGTTCCCAAGGCTTCTAGCATCCCATAAATAGTCTTCAGTAATCTAAATGTCACAGAAGACTACTGCAAAAGACTATTACAGAGTGAGGACTCAATTCCCCAGTTCCAAACGTGTCAAACGTGGTGATATCAGCCAGCATTGTCACAGAAAGAAACTACATCACAACAGATGGATTGTCTGACCAATATCGCTTTAATTTTCACAGGAGAAAAAAAAGCTACAGAACTTAGATCTGTTTTGATTCATGATTTCATATTCATTGTTTTTCCAAACTAAAACTAAATATGTAAATGGCATTTTTTTATATATGTGTGTATAGATGTGTGTATAGATATGTGTATAGATATATATTTGTACATATTTATACATATATAACTATGAATTGGATCAACAGGGCATGGATGCAACATGTGTGTACATTTGAGTAAATATAAAACATTTTTTAAGATGATGGAGTTTCTGACAGTCCCATCAAAGTCAACATGAGTTGTGAATGTTAAGCAATTCTGAAGATTGAAACATGCTTATTTATATGACTAAACATTGCACAGAGCTGTCATGTTTGAATACACAGGCCAAATTGTTTAGGGAAAAATCAGCTTTAAGCTGTTGAGTATATCAGCTTGTTGGAAGAGAGGTAGTCAATACAGTAGCCATGAAAACTAAAACTATACTGTCAGAAAAGAAACCAACATATTTTATCTTTATTGAGCATAAGAGACATAACACAAAATCGTTTGCCTTTTCCTAATAAGCAGTTTATGAAGAAAGGGAAAAAAAAAAATCCATGTTCTATCAGACAAGATCATTGCAATGGCACATTTTCCTCTTATAAAAAAAAAAAAATCCATTAATTCTTTTGTCTGTAGAGCCACCAGTACCATCCTCTGTATTTTGTGCAAACACAGGTTAGCAAAGCAAGTTCAATCTCTTTTATTTAATACCCATATTTCTGGGAAGATATCTCTGGACCACAAGTCTTGAATCAGGAACAGATGGCTAAGCTAAACACTTCTGGCAGGGTCACGAAAAGCCTGTCAAGCCAGCTATGACCTGACAATCAGATTCTTTGATAAAGATGTTTTGCAGGACTGTGACAGGTCGAGAGCTACTCCCTTGGAGCAGACTTATTTCACCAGTACAGCACTCTCTGTGATAGCACCCCTTGTGGTAGCACCCCTTGTCAGGTGGCAATATGTTCAAAGTCATGAGGGGCTCTTCTACCTTGGCTGACCTAATGGTCCTGAAGGAAGATGTATAGCCACTGGGGTGGGTTGACTCTGGCTGAATGCCAGGTGCCCACCAAAGCCACTCTATCACTCCCGTTCCTCACCTGGACAGACAGGCGGGCAGAAAATAGAATAAAAGTTTCGTGGGTCAAAAAAAGGACAGAGAGAGATCAGTCAGCAATTGCTGTCTTGGGCAAAGCTGACTCAACTTGGGGAAAAATTAATGTAATTTATTACCAACCAAATCAGAGTAGGTAATGAGAAATAAAACCAAACCATAAAAACACCTTCCCCCCACCCTTCCCTTCTTCCTGGGCTTAACTTTACTCACGAATTCTCTACCTTCTCTCCTTCAAGTGGCACAGGGGGACAGAGAATGGGGGTTGTGGTCAGTTCATCACATGATGTTTCTGCTGCCCCTTCCTTCTCAGAGGGAGTGCTCCTCACACTCTGCCCCTGCTGCAGCGTGGTGTCCCTCCCACAAGAGACAGTCCTCCATGAACTTCTGCAGCATAAGTTCTTCCCACGGGTTGCAGCTCTTCACAAACTGCTCCAGCCTGGGTCCCCCCACAGGTGCCATCCTTCAGGAACAGACTACTCCAGTGTGGGTCCCCCACGGGATCACAAGTCCTGCCAGCAACCCTGCTCCAGCCTGGGCTCCTCTCTCCATGGGGCCACAGGTCCTGCCAAGAGCCTGCTCCAGCATGGGCTTCCCATGGGGTCATGGCCTCCTGTGGGTGTATCCGCCTACTCCGGCGGGGGGTCCTCCCCAGGCTGCAGGTGGAGATCTGCTCCAGCGTGGAGCTCCATGGCTGCAGGGGCACAGCCGGCCTCACCAGGGTCTTCACCACGGGCTGCCGGGGAACCTCTGCTCTGGCGCCTAGAGGACCTCCTCCCCCTCCTTCTGCTCTGACCTGGGGGTCTGCAGAGCTGTTCCTCTCATATGTTCTCACTCCTCTCTTCTCCAGCTGCAATTGCTGTTGCTGGTTTGGGGGTTTTTTCCCTCCTTTTTAAATACATTATCTACCTTGGAGCTGGCTGACATTGGGTCTGTTGGACGTAGGGGAAGCTTCTAGCAGCTTCTCACAGAAGCCACCCCTGTCGCTTGCCCTGCTACCAAATCCTTGCCATGCAAATCCAATATGGCCATCCTTAGGGGAATTGCCACCAGTTGGTGAAGAACTGCCGTTGACTTTGGGAGCTATTCATTTTCTGCTGCATCCAGGAGTTACTGAACTTAGGAACACAAGATGTCTTATGAGTCTTGTGCAATGTAATAGCAAAAAAAATAATTTTCTCCTTCAGAAACATAATTCCCTAGAGTAAGATTCCTTAAACATAGACTCTACTTTTGATGCCATTCTCAGTTTAATTAATACATTTTTCACCGTGTTATTTGTTGTTGAAATGATCTCTCAAAAAACACTAGGAGCATAATAGGTCTATCAAAATATACTTTGCTTTGCTTGAAATTAATACTTAATTTAAAATCCAGTGGAAATTTGTAGAACCTCCTGAATATCAGTAAAAATGATCTGTAACTTAATGACAGAAATCATTAAGAGAACAAAAGCATGGATCCCCAAAAATATTTGTTGCTTAAATATTTTTAGAGTCAAGGCAAACTCTTTACAAGTAAAGGACTCAGTACTCTAAAGTACTTGCTTTTTAACAAGCTGTATCCTCTTTACTACTCTATGATTTTAAATTATCCTATGCCTATAGGCATTTATCAAATGGTTTCTGTAAGCCTTCCAAAATTGTACATTGTATATAACAAATATATATTTGTATATAACAAATGAGACCTATGAAGTATGAAGTGCAAGAAGAAGATGTGCAAATCTGAAAGCAGAGAAGATAACCTCTTACATCCAAGAGTGTAGCCACCATTGTTAATTACAGGAAAAAATATTTGCTTGCCTGGTTTCCTCCAGCCTTTCAAATTAGAAAAGTAAAATAAGCTGGGGTATTTGTTGTGTTTTGTTTTGTTTTCTCTCTCTCCTTTTTTGTTCTGTTTTTATTTTTTGTGTATTTTTCTTATAAGCTGCCTATAACCTTGCTTTGTGTCTGGGTTTCAGCTGGGATAGAGTTAATTTTCTTCATAGAAGCTGGTGTGAGGCTGTGTTTTGGATTTGGGATGAGAGAAAGTTGACAATGTGCTGATGTTTTGAGCTGTTGCTAAGTAGTCAAGGACAGTCCAGCTTTTCATTCTGGTCTGACAGTGAGAAGGCTGGGGATGCATGGGTGCTGGGAGGGGACACAGCCAGGACAGCTGACCCAGGCTGGCCAAGAGGATACTCCATACCATATGACATCATGTATATAATGCTGTGGCAAAGAAGAAGGAAGGTGGGGGGGACATTTGGAGTTATGGCGTCTGTCTTCCCAAGGAACCATTACACGTGATGGAGCCCTGCTTCCCTGGAGATGGCTGACCCCCTGCCTGTCCCTGGGGAGTGGTGAATGAATTCCTTGTTTTGATCTGTTTGTGTGTGCGGCTTTTGCTTTACCTGTCAAACTTTTTATCTGAACTTCTGAATTTTCTTACTTTTACTCTTCCAGTTTTCTCCCCCATCCCACCAGTGGGGAGTGAGCAAGTGGCTGCGTGGGCGTTAGTTGCCTGCTGGTGTTAAACCACAACACATCCACAGTACTTAAAAAATAAAAACCCTGTTTATTTTAAAGTATAATTTCAGCATTCTCTGTATGTATCTTCTGGAATTCATCATACAAACTTGACCATTTCTTGTTAATACGTAAGATTTTAAATTAGCATGTATCACCATATACTTTAATGCGTGCATATGAACTTGTTGCTGACTTTTCTTTGTTCAGAGATAGTATCACATCCTTTACAGAAGACCTCTTGATATACAACAGGTATCTCCTCAGAACTTGTCAGTAGTTCATCCATTTCCAAACACATCAGAGGGCTGCAATTAAACTAGCTGAGGTCTCCACAGTACATAATGTTAATTATTTTGTTACCAGATGACTGGGCTCCATTTTAGTTTGCTAAAATTGAAATTTTTAACATATTCAAAGTGATACAGGTTTGGGGGCATGCCAGATACACAGCTCAGATGATAAAGACAATTATTAGAGGTACTCCTTCAAAGCAGATACTGTTCAGTCCCCACACCCATTATTTGCAGCTTATTTTCTTTTTTATCCTTACATTTAAAATATTCTCTTCTCATTGCACTTTGACTAGTTTAGTTCTCTGGCCATCACTCTGCCTGCACGTGTGTCTGATGGGGAGCAGGGGAGAAGTAGGGGATATTGCTACCTCACACATAGCTTGGCCATTTAAAATCTATTATTCATGAGCAGCTACTGGGAATATGAAATAACTATCACACCTGTTTCTGGAAGTTTCTGATCTTTTCAAAAAAACCTCTACACCATGCAGATATTCAGACCCAAATCAGAAATCAGTGGACCTTTTCCAGGCTTTCTTTCTTTACTTAATACCTATGAAAGCCTTATAAACTATAATTATTAGGAGAAAGGGTGCTGACGTTCCTCAGATAAACTTTTTTCTTTCTTGCTGTTTATATACAGGATTTTATTTTTCCCCAACTTTATACCAAAGTTCAGTGCCACAACATAAAACATCTGCATAATGATGTTATAATATCTGCCACAAGACAAGCTTGGTTAACAACTGGGAAATGTACCAGTCAGCAGGGTAATTAAGACAGAATAGAAGAAAACCACAGTAGCTTAATCTGCACTTATTTGATGTCCCTGCACTTCAAATGTAATTCAGGAAGTACAATTAGAAAACAGTGTGTAATAGATACTTTGTCTTAAACTGCAAATCAGAAGGGAATTTGTACAAGTTTGAAGGCCAATGGATTTGCAAATATTTTCAAACCTGGTGATTCACAGTTCCAGCACCTCCCTTTACAGACTGGGCACAACCAAGCATCTCCTGAAGGTTCTGTTCAATTAATAAAGGCCAGTGGTGTCAAAGGGTTATATAAAATTGAGAATAATTAGAAGTCACTGTGTGCCTCCCTCTTTCCAGTGCTTTTGAAATGAAGCCTTTCATTTCAGAGAGCAAAGTACAGCAAGGAATATTGCTGATTCACATGTGACCTTATGTTCTGGTTTCAGCCAGGGTAGAGTTAATTTTCTTCACAGACGCTACTGTGAGGCTGTGTTTTGGATTTGGGATGAGAAAATGCTGATAACGTGCTGCTGTTTTGAGTTGTTGCTGAGCAGTCAAGGACAGTCCAGTTTCTCGTGCTGGCCGGCCAGCGAGCAGGTGGGGGTGCACGGGGAGCTGGGAGGGGGCACAGCCGGGACAGCTGACCCAGGCTGGCCAAAGGGATATCCCATACCATATGACATCATGCTCAGTATATAAAGTTGGGACGAAGAAGAAGGAAGGGGTGGAGGGACGTTCA
The DNA here is from genome assembly GCF_000687285.1 of Phaethon lepturus. NCBI lineage: Eukaryota > Metazoa > Chordata > Aves > Phaethontiformes > Phaethontidae > Phaethon > Phaethon lepturus. Next base: position 26,127 of record NW_010513960.1, read on the forward strand.
GAGTGATGGCGTCTGTCTTCCCAAGAAACCGTTACACATGACGGAGCCCTGCTTCCCTGGAGATGGCTGAACCCCTGCCTACCCATGGGGAGTGGTGAATGGATTCCTTGTTTTGCTTTGCTTGTGTGCGCGGCTTTTGCTTTACCTGTTAAACTGTTTTTATCTCAACCCGTGACTTTTCTTACTTTTACTCTTCCAATTGTCTGTGGGGGAGTGAGTGAGCAGCTGCGTGGTGCTTAGTTGCTGGCTGGGTCTAAGCCACAACACTTATCCACAGTACTTAAAAAATGAACTTTAAAACATAGAATAGAAAAGTCTTACAGAAAAACTATATTAAGACATGTTTTCTCTGCCTTCTCCTTAATGTCATACATAAATGGTGCTGGTCAAGGATGCAAAATCCAGTCCAGGGAAGTGTGTCGTAGCAAATACATTGATCACCTGACTTTCAGGTTTCCCTTACACTGCTGCAGGAATGGACCTTCTACTTCTTCCTGAAATGTTGTTTGTGAAACCTTTCTCTGTGTAACGAGGAAGGCAAGAACAGAACATTTTTTCCTTATGTCTCTCACTTTAAAACCTTTTTTTTTTCCTTTGGCAGCAGCACCAAAACCTCCTGATAATTTTGGAATGGATTCAGGGTTTTTTTAATATCTCTCTATCTTAATATCTTATTTGTACTAGTAAACTTAAGACATACAGTAAGTTGGTGGCATATTAACCTGCCTGCTCATTTAAATGGAAGGTTAATAAGGACTGTAAAAAAATCCAGTTTATATGTATTTAAATCAAATCTTTCAAGAAGAACTGTATTTTAAGTGAATTAAGACCCTTTTAAAAAAAGCCTCTATCTCTTCTTCAGTGTGAGATAAGCAAAATGCCCTCCAACTATCTACAAGTTTGGATACCTCTCAGATTTGCTGAACTCATAGGTTTGGCTCACCTCTAGTTACTGCAGCAAGGTAATGTAAATTAAACTAAGATGTAGCAATTTAAAAGAGTGTAAAAAATGGCCAAAATATTCTGTATTTCCCATTAAACTGAAAAGATAAGCTTCATCACATGAAAATACTGCTTACTTGCTTCTCATAATTACAGCTGAGATTTTTATAATAAAGAGGTAATAGCTTCACCTAAGCAATATCATTTCCTTCTGTAGACTGCTGTCAGACAGTAAGGGCACAGACTTAATGCACAGTATTTGCATGGCATCCAAAAGGGCAAGTAAGAATATTGGTTATACTTCTTTATTGAACGAGTTTGAAGGAATTAAGTGTCAGATCAAGCAGTACCCAAGAAACACCGTATTATTTCACCTTCACAAAAGTTTAGAGGAGCATCCTTTCTTGTGACCTTCTGAGAGAGCTTGTTTCAAGATGCCCACCACTCTGACCTAACTCAGCATACAGAAGTCCCAGGCTGGTAAGAATATAGTGCCAATTTTTTTACAGTGTCATTCAAATACTTCTAAAATCTTATTCTAAATGACAAAGGGAATGAAGATTCAATGCTTTTCACACTGTGTGTTGCTCCTACCACAGAGTAGGCAAAATGTCTTTATTTATATATATCTTCATTATATGTTTTATAAGAAATTTGCAGTATACTTTAAGATTTCATGCCCAGGATTGAAAGAAACTCTTGCATGGCGTTACAGAATTTCTCACTACTGAGGCTTCGTATCTCCCTCTGAAACATCTGTTGTTGGCCACTATAGGATACCAGTCTAGATTGATGATTGGCCTAATCCCATGTGACACTTTCTCTAATTGAATTATACTAACGGTTCTGCTCAAATACAACTTTTTACTATGAGAAGAAATTTAGAGCATATTGGCTGTGGAACCCCAAGGTGAACATGTTTCATGCACTTTGGGGTACTGGATTGGAAGAGGACATTTCAGTCCAAATGACCTAGCTCTTTCTTTAAGTTGTTTCTCTGGAAAATTCAGGAATTATTGAACTCTCTGGCATCCAGAGATCTTTCATGTGGACTGGTCCTTTTCACTTCACTGTTTCACAAAATGATTGTCTTTCATGCTTCTACTCTCTCTATCTTTGGAAAGTTGGCTTTAGCATCAGTTCATCTCTCTCAAACACTTCAGGGACATCAATCAGAAAGAAGGTCACATCCAGACCTCTCTTCTGAAAGAGTGGGTGCACTGAGGCACACATAGAGGTAAAGTTGCAGATCCTTTCAAATTACAGCACATTAACGTGGGCACCCTGAGGAAAGTATTCCAAACCTTAGGCAGTTAATTTTACTTCCTAGACTTACAGTGCAATTAGATACCTTCAGAAGTAATGATTAGATCTGATGCCCCCAGAAGGGCCCCTTCCTTCCCAGTAGCCAGGCTGGGAGGGTGATGATTCTCAGCTATGTTGCTTCCAGGTTGCTCTAAGGTCATTCTGTTTGAACAGCCTGGTGACTGTTAAAATGCTAATTTAGGATTAGAAAAGGAGAGCAAACTGAAACATTAGGAACGGTTGATCCCTGAATAAAGTAAAACCAGATGGCCTTTGCACCACTTCGCTTCAGGGTGTGGTTTCTTTTCCACTGTGTGTGTTTGTGTCTCCCTTGATTATTATGAATGCTTCTTCCTAGTCCCTTTTAGACTGCAATGTTAATTCATGTCATTTTCTGTACATTTCAAATATTCTAATTTAATTTTCTTCTTCTTAAGAAGATTTTTATCCTAATTTATATGTATAGTTATAAAAAGCACAACAATAATAGCTGGAAATAAACAATTAGACATCCATGCTCTTAAATGATGTCTGATAGATAAAGTGCTCCTTTTGCTAGTGTTTCTACTTCAGGAGGTTCACTGTTCCCTAGTTTTCAATATGCAATCAGAAAGGCTTAAAAGATGTCATGACTAAGGCTTACATCAGTGTTATAATGCCAGCTTCCTCTATCATTCATATAATTTCCTAATAGCCAGTCAAACAGTGAAAATTAAGATTCTTGATTTCTGATTCTGAATTATTTCCTTCAAGTGCGATATTCAGTTTAATGTGCAGCACCCGTAAAAGCACAGTGCATAATGTGAATGTTCTGTGCATTGTCATTCCGCAGATGATTACTTCTTTGATCAGAGCATAGCTATGCCAGCCTGTTTAAACCTGTTGTCAATAGGAATAAACAAGCTCAAAGTGTTTTTTCTTAGAGTGACAGCACAAAGCAGCCTGCAATCAAGCTGGCATGTTTAGAAGATAAAGCAGTAAACAGTAAAAGGTTAACTTTGGTAATATAATAAAGTGCTGTTTTGGTAAAAACATGCAATTAAATTCAAATCTGGCTTTTCATTACACAAAAAGCCTATTCAGTGTAGATTTCCTGCATCTCTAAACTGTGAGATATTCTGGCTATCAGGCAACCATTTTCCTCAGATATAGTTTTCATATCAAATTTAAAGCTAAGTCTAGAAATGCTTAATTTTAAATGACAAGAAATACCAGATATCAGATAATCTTTCATGGGTTCTAAAGCTTACAAGTCAGTGTACAAAAGTCAGTGGGTATCCTTCCAGTCCACAGTACATTCATGTACTGCAACTTGCAAAATTGAAAGCAACATCCTGGTGACAATTTTTATAATAAAGAACTTGATATGTGCTCATAGAAAAAGAAAATCTACCAGGGCCAGCAGCAGCCACTGTTGGACTAAGATATATAAAGATGGTTTTTTGTGTCCCGTGATGAGATCTATATTGTTGAAGCAGGCTGTTCTACCTGCAAAACTGCTTCTAATGCATCTTGGAAGTAAATGATTACCAAAATGATGAATTTAAGCCTTGCTCCAGTGGTCCGAGGCTGTGGATGGATGAGTGCAGATGAAAGAACTCTTTTGGAGGACTTTATTCCACACCTGGAAGTCCCTGCCTGTCTGCTGACAACTGGCAACTGGCCTTGTTGATATGGAATAAGGGGTGGATACTGACCTGGTTTCAGCTGGGAGAGAGTTAATTTTCTTCACAGAAGCTAGTGTGATCCTACTTTTTGGATTTGGGATGAAAAAATATAAATAATGTACTGATGCTTTCAGTTGTTGCTAAGTAGTCAAGGGCAGTCCAGCTTCTCGTGCTGGCCTGCCAGCGAGCAGGCTGTGTGCGGGAAGCTGGGAGGGGGCACAGCCAGGACAGCTGACCCAGACTGGCCAAAGGGATATTCCATACCATACGACGTCATGCTTGGTATGTAAAGCTGGGGCAAAGAAGAAGGAAGAGGGGCAGGGCAACATTTGGACTGATGGCGTCTGTCTTCCCAGGAAACCATTACGCGTGATGGAGCCCTGCTTCCCTGGAGATGGCTGAACCCCTGCCTGCCCATGGGGAGTGGTGAATGGATTCCTTGTTTTGCTTTGCTTACATGCGCGGCTTTTGCTTTACCTATTAAACTGTCTTTATCTCAACCCATGAGTTTCCTCGCTTTTACTCTTCCCATTCTCTCCCCCATCCCACCGTGGGGGAGTGAGCAAGCGGCTGCGTGGGGCTTAGTCGCCGGCTGGGGCTAAACCATGACACTTGTGTATAATCCTAATAAGGATTTACTCCTAAGGATTCACTCCTAATAGGGAGTCATTGGGATACTTTATGGTACCATTAACTGGTGTGTTGAACTAATCCAACTGACTAATCCAGTCTCATTGCATTTGATTTGGAGCCCATAACTTATTAGTTTCTCATCTGAGCTAAAAGACAGTGACGACTTCAACCATTCTGGCTCAGCCACAGGTTTGTCTGGCCATACTCTACTGCTGGTGACTCTGCCTTCCCTTCTGGCACCTACATTCTGCTGTTTGTTGGGATTCATCCTTCTAAATTTGTGGGCTGACGATGCTTATACTTTCCTGACCTTAAACTCCAAGTGATTTTGCTTTTTAAAAATCTATTAACCTGTCAAATAAACAAGTCAAGTACCTGCACAAATAACTGATCAGCTTTCTCAAACAGAAGTGCTTTGTTAAGTCCTGTGACTCATGGAGTTGCTATATGCACTTGAGAAACTCCACTCTTGCAGAAATCTTTGCATAGATCTTTGACTAAAAATTGATATGGAAATCCTGTTTGTTGATTATTTGCAATTCCTTATTTGACTGTTGAAGTTTGAAAAAGCATAATATAGGCTTGGCGAAGGATATCTGAGCCCCTACAGTATCTAGGTGAGAAAACAGTTAAACCCAAGTAATTTCACAGTCCCTTCTGATTTAAATTTCTAGGAAATAATAATAATAACAACAATAATAACAATAATAACAATAATAACAATAACAATAACAGTAACAATAATAATAATAATTCACTCTTAAGCAAGCAGACCATAAACAGTCAATGAACTTTCTTTCACTCAGTAGGTAGATAGTTATGAATGTAGTCTGATACCGATTTTTCTGAAGCTAGTAGAAGGATCACATGGGTCTACTAATATATTACAAATTAATGTATGTTTATACCATCACATGATAATAATTATTAATTCATCAAGTATCACATGATAATACTACTTAATTGATCAGTTGCCTACACTGAACAACAATACTGTTGTTCTGAACAGTTCCCTACAATGAACAACAAACA